>NC_133381.1:22221256-22521256 GCF_049309525.1 Garra rufa
ACTCGTTGCGTCTGCATTGTCAGAAAAAAAACGGGTGGAGAAGAAAAGATGCATGTTAATTGCAAAAAAAGTATAATTAAGGTTAAGAATTAGATATGAAACCATCAGGAACCATTTAGTCTCCAGCGCCACCGTTTTCCAGAACTGCAACCTACCTTGAGTCTCCAGAAGTGCAATGTGTCAGGTTCTCAGAGACTTTGCTTGGGCAAAAAATCCTAAAAAATGACCCTCAATTAATAAGAATAACATTCTGAAGTGTTGTGAAATACATGGAAACTGTTTTTTATAGGCTTTATAGACAGATGAGTTGAGAGTGACTCTTGAAGGACCAGCACCACATCCTTTTAGCACTCTTTCAAAAATATATTTTCCAGAATCTGGCAGTAATTTTTAAAAGTTCATTTTGGTCCATCTCTGCAAGACAGACATTTCAGGATAGGAGATAGACTAAACCTGAAGTCCCAAAACTCGAAGTCCTCATAAACTCGAAAGAGTGCTATAAGAAGATGTGGTGCTGGTCCTTCAAGAGTCACTCTCAACTCATCTGTCTATAAAGCCTATAAAAAACAGTCTCCATGTATTTCACAACACAGAATGTTATTCTTATTAATTGAGGGTCATTTTTTAGGATTTTTTGCCCAAGCAAAGTCTCTGAGAACCTGACACATTGCACTTCTGGAGACTCAAGGTAGGTTGCAGTTCTGGAAAACAGTGGCGCTGGAGACTAAATGGTTCCTGATGGTTTCATATCTAATTCTTAACCTTAATTCTTACTTTTTTTGCAATTAACATGCATCTTTTCTTCTCTACCTGCAGACGCAACAAGCGTTTTTCTGTCCAGTGGTCATGTCTTAACTTTGCAAATTCTAGTATTGCATCCTTCTCATGGGCATTTAATGGTTTTTGACTTTTCAGTCTGAGTCAAATCTCTTTTTTGGCTCATTTTATCTGTAAAAGAAAACGCGCCTACTAATTCTGCACACCTGAATATAAGGAGTTTTTCACTTCCAGCCTTCATGGACAATTATATATCACTTATAAATAATTACATATAAAATGAATAGTAGTTATTAAGATTGATGTGGTTTGGAACTGGTCAAATGTGCTTGGAAAAAAAATATATGATCAAAATATCAACGTGCCTAATAATTATGCACATGGTGTATGACCATGGGTCTAAAAATCACACATTTGGATTATAATTAAAAATGAAATCATTTTAAGACCACTTGGGAATTCAGTAAGTTCCCCTAGTCTCCCCGGGCCCCTGGTTGAGAACCACTGACATAAAGATAATACAAAACTGTTGGTCTATTCAAGAACTTTTGCCAGGACCAACGCAGACAGCGGTTCGCCGGTTGCCACGTCACCCTCGCAGTCGTCACTGCATAAACAGTAAAGATGGCGGCCTCCATCCGGGAAAAACAGACAGGTTTGTTCATAAGTTTGAATTTATATCGAAACACTCGGCATTGTTAATATAATTGATATTAGTTATTTTCGCGCGGTTTTTAAAATGTTTTTATTTCAAATACATACAATGATGCCGAATACACAGTAGCTGAAATTGTACAATCCTGTCAGTGTAGCTGAAGATGCTAACCGTGTTGTTCATCTAGCAGCTGGTTTACATCAGATGGATGGACGATTGTCTTGCTTGACTAGATGAAGAGCACTTGTGTTTTGATGACTAACAACCAACATCTCGTTTATGAAATATACAGCTTTCAATATCCCAGAGACCTGTCATATGAAACTCACGATTTGAATTGATATGCTAACTAGAGTCACTAAACGAAAGCTAGCCTATTTTGGTTAATATTTAGTGATACAAAATAGTCTTGTTGATGTTATATTGATGCTGTTTTATGCTGAGCTTATCATTTTTATTTTTCTGTGGCTGACATTGTCGTAAATGGATATTGACAATCGCTGTGCAACTGCTACTGTGAAAAATCATGTTTTGTCTTTATTGATAAGCAATAGATAGTTTGTTGATTAAAAATAGATGTGTGTTTACTGTATAAAATACGTAATTTCAACAAATAAGATAAAAAAAATCTGGTCAAATCCTGCCAACGAATGTAGGCTTCAGTGATTTAAATTGTTTTTATTTTTTTATTTTTTCATTTATAAAATGACTGTTTTATGCACAATGTTTTATGATGCTTCTGTCCTCAGCTGCTCTGAAGCGAATGCTCAACTTCAATGCCCCACCTCTGAAAAACACAGCAGCTGAGCCGGTATGGAAGGTAAGGATACTCAACATACACCTTCCATTATATACCATTTTTTAAAATGTGGTTCAGTGATGCTTTCATAGTTGTAATTTGCATTAACATTTACCTTTTGGTGTTCTTCTTAGGTTCTTATTTACGATCGCTTTGGCCAAGACATTATATCTCCCCTGCTGTCTGTGAAAGAGTTACGGGACATGGGCATCACTCTACACCTGTAAGGACTCCTAAGATTTTATTTATTAAACAAAAAGAAAAAAAAGATTTGATTAGATTGTTTACTTTTTTGTTTGTTTCCTCTAGCTTGTTGCACTCAGATCGCGACCCCATTCCAGATGTTCCTGCCATTTACTTTGTAATGCCCACAGAGGAGAACGTTGACAGGATATGTCAAGTAAGTATGTTCACTAAATAATTGAGTTAGTCCCATTCCAGAACAATTTGTGAAAGTCACACCATTTCCACCAACACCAACTTTTTGAGCAATTTTGGCAAACTTTTTTTTTCTGCGATGTTGCTTGGGCACTTTCTCATTGAGAAATTGGATAATTCAGATCATTTGTGGGCCCTGTGTCTCACCTGGTTGCCTGTTTACGGCAACATTGTTTAAAAAATGTATTATCAGCCTAATAGTTATTTTCACTATCACAGGATCTCCGAAACCAACTATATGAGTCCTACTATTTGAACTTCATCTCCGCAATTTCCAGAAGTAAGTTGGAGGACATAGCAAGTGCTGCTCTAGCAGCTAATGCTGTAAACCTGGTGACCAAAGTAAGTCAGACACATTTGTTCATTGTGAATGTAAATTTCAAATCAGACAAGCTCTATGAATACCTGAAGGAAGGCAAATAACGTACTGCTCATTTTCGTTATACAGTTCAAATATTAGGCTGTTCTGTTCCTCCTCAGGTATTTGATCAGTATTTGAACTTCATCACGCTTGAAGATGATATGTTCATTCTCTGCAATCAAAACAAAGAACACATCTCCTATCATGGTAAGGCGCTAGAATGGCTTGAAGTATTGACTTCATGTTTGTTTCATTTGTAATCTGAGTGTTATTAATGCTACTACTGTTCTGTGCCCACAGCAATTAATAAACCAGATATCATGGACACAGACATGGAGGGCATAATGGACACAATAGTGGATAGTCTCTTCTGCTTTTTTGTCACTCTGGGTAAATAATGACCGAGTTTTGATCCTTCTTGCATATACACTGCTGTTCAGAAGATTTCTAATATGTCTCTTATGCTCACCAAGGCTTTTATTTAATTGAAAATACAGTATTGTGAAATATTATAAAATTTGTAATATATTTTAAAATGTACACTGCCGTTCAAAGGTTTGGGATCAGTAAGACTTGTAATGTTTTTTTTTTTTTTAAGTCTCTTATGCATATAAATGCTGCGTTTATTTGATCAAAAATACAGAAAAACTGTAATAATACGAAATGTTAATTGTTTCTGTTTTAATATACTTTAAAATCAAATTTATTCCTGTGATGCAAAGCTTAATTTTCTTCAGCCATTACTTCAGTCTTTAGTGTCACATGATCCTTCAGAAATCATTTTAATATGCTGATTTGTTATTAGAATTATCAATGTTGGAAACAGTTGTGTTGCCAAATATTTTTTGGAACCTGTGATGCTTTTTTCAGGATTCTCTGATGAATAAAAGGTTTAAAAGAACAGCATTTATTCAAAAATTTTTAACACATCCACAATAAAAGTATTAATTAAAAAAAAAAAAAGAAAGAATAAAACTTTGCTGACCCCAAACCTGTGAATAGTAGTGTATATTGTTAGTAAAGATTTCTATTTTAAATAAATGCTGTTCTTTTTATCTTTTTATTGATCAAAGAATCCTGAAAAGTAGTATCACAGGTTCCAAAAAAAATTTTAAGCAGCACAACTGTTTTCAACATTGATAATAAATCAGCATGTTAGAATGATTTCTGAAGGATCATGTGACTGAAGACTGGAGTAATGATCCTGAAAATTCAGCTTGGCATCAAAGGAATATATTTGATTTTAATGTATATTAAAATAGAAACATGCTATTTTACATGAAATATTTCTCATTATTAATTTTTTTTCTTTCTTTTTTTTTTTGATCAAATAAATGCAGCAAATAAATGAGCATAAGAAACTTCTCTAAAAAAAAAAAACCATACATTTTTTACTAATCCCAAACTTTTAAATGGCAGTTTTTTTTTTTACTGTAATGCAAACTAGTTTTCAGCATTGCTCCGGTCTTCAGTGTCACATGTTCCTTCATAAATCATTCTAATATGCTGATTGGGTGCTCAAGCAACATTTCTCATTTTTATCAATGCTAAAAACAGTTGCTTGATAAATAGAAACTTCAAAAGTACAGCATATATTTGAAATATAAATATTTTGTATGTTTAAATATGTCTTTACATTCACAATTTATCACATTCTTGCTGAATAAAAGGCAACGCTCTTTCATGGTACATGAAGTAACTGTACAAAATTCTAGATTGATGAATACTTGATATTTAACTAAAATTAAAAGCAGGGTTTTTGTAATAGTTTTTTAGATTACAACCATTAGTGTAACTCTCAACTGTCCTAAAGAGCCACTGGGTGGCAGAACCTTTCTAATATTGTTTTGTATATCACTCAACGGATGAAAATATTTAGATAATGTTTAATGATTTCAGTTTGGTCTGTTTACTTATTACATGACTGCTAAAACTGTATATGACAGAAATGTCACAATTCAAATTAAGTGCAATGATCAAGCCTGTATTGTTGTTTTTGAAATGTGATTTTGTGTGTCTTGGGAGCTTGTGAGCAGATATTTAATGCACCCTCCTATTGGCAGTACAGTGAGCTTTCCTGTTATCATAGGTGCTGTCCCAATTATCCGATGTCCAAGAGGGAACGCTGCCGAAATGGTAGCCGTGGTAAGAGACTCACTCATCTGTTTTTTAATGTTTCTCTGATACTTTCTTTATGACCAGTCTGTTTGGTAAAGAGGGTTTTATGACTTCTAGAATCGAGTGTTATAGAATGTATCTGATCATTTGATTATCACCTCAATCCCTACACTAATCTCTGCATTACAGTGCATTTGTACATTTTACAGTCTGTGCACAAGGTGCAAACTGATACTGTAGCTTAATTCACTTTCACTGATAGTACAAAATTCCTCTTTGTTCCGTATGTGGGAATCGGTCCAAACGCAGAGCTTTTAGATGATAAGTTTCAGCAAAGGAATGTCTAACTGTAATATGAGACAAAATTAACACCTGCTGCTCAGTTTATTGGACTAATTTATTTTATACATATTGCTCAACTCGTTTCTACTGGAATATTAGTAATGTTATTTAACTTCTTTTTTTTTCCTCAGAAACTTGACAAGAAACTGAGAGAGAATCTGCGAGACGCTCGTAACAGCCTGTTCACCGGAGACACCATGGGCACTGGCCAGTTCAGGTGGAGCAAAAACACACTCACAGTCTTGCACACCTCCGTACAACTGATTTTCAGAGAATATGTTAAGATATGTAGCATTTTTTTAGGCTATAAATCTTTGAAAGACAGTTAGATAGATAGAAAGATAGTCAAGTGTCTTATACTGGGTCACCTTAAGTAACGTATATAACGTAGAGAAATGTTTTAGTATTGGGCCATTAAAATATCCCTTCTTTCCTTTCATCACTCCCACAGTTTTCAGAGGCCACTGTTTGTTCTTGCCGATCGTAACCTGGATCTAGCGACTCCTCTCCACCACACATGGACGTATCAGGCTCTCATTCATGATGTGCTGGTGAGCAGAACCTAAAATAAACTCGCATGACCCACAATGAATTAATTTCTCCTTTTTTCTATCAGTGTTAATGTAATTTATTTCCCAAAAATGGAAACTGCAAATAGTTCCAAGTTGCGGCATATGGAAAGATGAAGCTATTGCAGTTATCATATGGATGACAAAGGGCTTTCATGAAATGTGGAATGTAGGTGCTGGGTTGCTTTTTGTGCCAGTGATCATTAATCCTTTGGGTGTTTTTTTCACCGTCTCAGAAATGCTTTCGCCTTAATATTGTCTTAATTCCCTGTATGGCAGCTGTACTCTAAGAGATTTTATTTTATATTAGTAAAGCTGGTATATATGATAATTTAGACCCTGTATTGTGTTTTGGTTCAGTTTTGTTGCCTTGCCTAACCAATATAATCTTTATATCAGGACTTCCACCTGAACCGGGTTAGTGTGGAGGAGTCTCAAGGGTCAGAGGCCAGTCCAGCTGGAGCACGGCCCAAAAAGAAAAACAAGAAGAGCTATGATCTCACTGCTGCTGATAAATTTTGGCAGAAACACAAAGGAAGGTAAACATCCACTGTTGGTAAAACTCATGTATCCAAATAAAGATAATTGTTGTGCATTAAGTTGTTTTTAGGTGTACTTCTAGTATTCTGTACAAATCTTTTAAACTGACGACTGTGTAATAAATATGTCTGATGTAACCCTTTATGTCTAATGTAAATTAATATGTCTGATGTTGCTTTCCAAAGACCTCATTCTGTCCTTGTTTTGATTAAATGGATAGTTCACCCAAAAATGAACATTTACTCACCCCCATGTCGTTCCAAACTTGGGTGAATTTTTTTTTTCACCTACACAGTGGAAGTCATTGGGCACCAAACTGGTTTGGTTACAAAAAATTTTTCTGAATGTCATGCATGATTGGAATGACATGGGAGTAAGAGATTACAGAATGTTCAGTATTTCTGTGAACTGTCCCTTTAAGGACATTTAATAAACCAACTGTTCGTTCAAGCGTGTAAATGTTTGATAGGATAACATCCCAAGTTGTCTTAATTCAGTCAAATGTTTTCTCAGTGTTTGTTAATATTTAAGAACGTTTGCTCTCATTTTATATTACTGCAAATTTTTGCAAAAAATCGTCAGTTATGTGTTTTGGAAAATGTTTTAGTTGCGTTCCTGCTTTCAAGACAGTTTATACAGATTTAAAACAGCTTAATGATTTATCTTTAGCCTCTTAAGCATTTAATTAATTTCTGTCCATCGCTTCAGTCCATTTCCTGAGGTTGCAGAAGCTGTGCAAGAGGAACTAGATACATATCGAGCCCAAGAGGATGAGGTTAAACGCCTCAAGAGTATAATGGTAGGTTAATAAAGCTGATGCTAAATTGTATATGATTGAATTGTTGCATGCTGGTTAACACGGATAAATGTTGCTTTCCTCAAAGGGCTTAGAAGGGGAGGATGACGGAGCTATTAGTATGTTGTCAGATAACACTGCCAAACTTACCTCAGCCGTCAGGTAAGAAATTCTTCGTAAAATTGAAGTAATTAAGTATTTTTGTGTGAAGGGACAATATGGTGTATTAAACATGTTAATTATCTACATGCACATTATTAATGATGGATATTTGTTTTCAAATAAATGAATTCCAGAAATCTAATATAAAAGTGTAATATTTTGATAAGTATCTAAATAATTAGTAATAAATATAACATCATAAAATTATAATATATTGCAAAATTTTAAATGTTTAAATATATTAAACATGGATTTTCTTTGCTGACAATAGCAGGTAAAATCATTTTTCATTTGTTGATCTGTCCCATTAAAAATAAAAAACTGTTTTACATCTGTGACCCTGGACCACAAAACTAGTCATAATGACAGTTTTTTTCATTAATAAATAAGCTTTCCAATGATGTATGATTTGTTAGGATATGACAATATTTGGCCGAGATAAAACTATTTGAAAATCAGGAATCTGAGGGTGCAAAAAATCTAAATATTTTTTTTTAAGGAACACTCCACTTTTTTTTGGAAATAGGCTCATTCTCCAACTCATCCCCCAAACGCCCCCCCCCCCCCCCCCCAGTTAATAAGTTGAGTTTTACCTTTTTTGCAATCCATTCAGCCGTTCTCCTGTTCAGGCAATATCAATTTTAGCATAGCTTAGCATAGATCATTGAATCCAATGAGACCAATAGCATCGCATTCAAAAATGACCAACAAGTTTCGATATTTGTCCTGTTTAAAACTTGACTCTTCTGCAGTTATATCGTGTACTAAGACCGGCGGAAAATGTAAAGATGTGATTTTCTAGGCCGATAAGATTAGGAACTACACTCCCATTCCGGCGTAACAGTCAAGGAAGTTTGCTGCTGTAACATGGCTGAAGCAGGCGCAGTAATATCACGCAGCACATGTGCAAATGCTAACCTGGCTGGGAACTATTTTCAGACGCTGCGTGATATTACTCTACCTGCTGCGTCCATATTACGGCAGCAAACTTCCTTGACTATTACAACGGAATGGGAGTGTAGTTGCTAATCTTATCGGCCTAGAAAATCGCAGCTTTACATTTTCCACCGGTCTTAGTACACGATATAACTACAGAAGAGTCAAGTTTTAAATAGGACAAATATCGAAACTCGTTGGTCATTTTTGAACGTGATGCTATTGGTCTAATAGGATTCAATGATCTATGCTAAGCTATGCTAAAAGTGATATCGCCAGAACAGGAGAACGGCTGAATGGATTCAAAAATGGTAAAACTCAACTTATTAACTCGGGGGGAGTTGGAGAATGAGCCTATTTCCCAAAAAAGTGGAGTGTTCCTTTAAAGTTGTCCAAATGAAGTTCTTAGCAATATTACTAATCCAAAATTAATACCATACAGTGTATTGTTGCCTATTGCTACAAATATACCCATGCTACGTACGACTACTTTTGTGGTCCAGGGTCACATATAAATTAGTTATTGTACTCTCAAAGGCCGACCGCTGTAGCCCTGCCTGACCCTATGCGTATAGAGTAGGATAACAACCTGCTCCTCTCTCTAAACAGTTCTCTTCCTGAGCTCCTGGAAAAGAAGAGACTGATTGACCTCCACACCAACGTTGCCACAGCAGTTCTGGACCACATCAAGGTCAGTGCTTCATGAGAAAAATGTTTTTCATCTCTTTTGAGATGAAGTTACATCTTCTCAGCACATTGTATTGTTTCTGTGAGGGTGAGCATATTTTTCCTCTAAATTTGCCTTTCTGTCTTTTTGTAGAGCCGTAAGCTTGATGTGTACTTTGAGTATGAGGAGAAACTTATGAGCAAGTCCACACTTGATAAATCCCTGTTGGACATTATCAGTGATCCTGATGGTGAGTCAGTCACTTCCTTGTGTTAAACATTCAAGGCATTTAGTCTCATTAGTTGCATCTCTAAGCCCTATTTGGAAAGGATCATTGCAACAATGCACTAATTATCTTTCCAAACTTGTAATAAGAAGCACTTATAAACTGCTTTAAAAAACTTTAAAAGCTTCCATTAAAAATGAAAGCATTATGGTTACTCGCCCTTCAATCATCCTAGGTGTATATGACTTCCTTTCATACAAATCCAATCAGAGTTACATTAAAAATTATCCTGGCACTTCCAAGCTTTAGAATGGCATAGGCGGGTGTTTCTCTTCATCAGTCCAAAACAAGTCCAATAAAGCACATCCATCCATAATAAAAAGGGGCTCACACAGCTCCCGGGGGTGAATAAAGGCATCCTGTAGCGAATCAATGCATTTTTATCCAAAAATATGCATATTTAAAACAAGAATCACTTTAATCTATCTTGCGCTCACTGTTATACACGGAAGCAGCTCAAGGCGGATGATGTAGGACGTTGGCGTTGCGCATGTGACTGTGAGTCCCGTGAAAACCAACAATTGTTTACAGGAGCAAAGGAAAACCAGTCTTCTCTTGGTTTATATCGAAATCCTCTGACATTTTCCTTTACAAATTTTAGTTTTGAACTTCTAATTTGTGACCGTTGTTTTGTTTTGATCTTTCCACTGCGCATTCGCATTCGTCACTACTGCGTGACGCATTACGTAATCCTCCTGGAGCTGCTTCCGAGTTTGACCAATTGATGCAAGCTAGATTAAGTGATTCTTACATTTTAAATATGGATATTCTTTGCATCGATTCACTTCAGGAGGCCTTTATTCCCCCCTCTGAGCCATGTGAGGCACTTTTTATTACGGATGGATGCGCTTCATTAGACTTGTTTTGGACTGATGAAGAAAAACACCCGCCTATGCCATTCTAATGCTTGGAAGTGCCAGGATACTTTTAAATATAACTCAGAATGGATTCATCTGAAAGAAGGAAGTCATATACACCCAGGATGCCTGAAGAGTGAGTAAATCATGGGCTAATTAAAATTTTTGGGCGAACTAACCCTTTAAGATATATCAGTCTTGTAATTTTACAGTTTTTATTAATTTCTTAAATGTTAAATTTGATTTATTTTATCCTGATATATTTATATATGATTTATTTAGTAATAATTACTACTATTATTATTTTATAGGCATATTTGATATATAATTTGACCAAAAACAGTTTTTTTTTTACAAACTGCATTTTAAATAGCAATTGCATTTTTTATGAGAAAAATTGTGGTTTGATTTTTTTTTTCCGAATCATGCTGCCCTAGATTAGTGTCTTTTATCTTCTACGCAAATCCCTGATCTTTTATACAAAGCGCACAGTTTAAAAAATCCCATGTGAAGTGCATATAGTGGTACTTTAACATCTGATTGGATGAGACTTGTTTGAAGCAGTTGTAAAATAGCCAAAATATGCGCCTTTGTGACTGCACATCATTTGAATTTTCTGCTACCAGCAGAAGTTTCTACAAACCAATAATAATAATGCTAGGTAATAGTAATAATATTGATGATAATAATAATAGGATCTTTGATTAATTTGTGGCTTGGCGACCATGACAATCTACACATTCTGCCTGACAACACCCCATAATTGTGGCAAAAGCTCTGTAACACTTGGCCTCAAGTGGCTTATTGCTTTAATAAGCCTTGACTCGTCAGCTGCTCTTTGAGCTTGACCGTAATCCAAACACCACTATATCCCTCAAAGCATGGCATACTGCCTTACTGTCATAAAATTTTGTTTTACCAAGAGCAGCCCCATCCTGAGAGATCAAACGAAACTAATTGAATGAGTAACTCATACCCCCTTTCCCCTAACGAGAGCCTATCCCACCCCTCGTCCTCGTCCAGTCATTTTTCCAGCTTAGTGGACTGAAATACATCACATCCCTAGGGGGAAGCGGTCTGCTTTAAAGGCTCTCTGTGATGCTACCACAGGATGAGATTTGTTTTCTCTCCTGCCAGCATTGTGAGGTTTCAAGAGGACACAGTTTCTTGATCTCCACAGGGTCCTCTGTAGGTTCATGGGTTTCTTAAGAGTACACAGGAATGGCCACTAGCTATAATGATAATGATCAGTTATTTTTCAAGTGTTACAGTGCTTTATTGTTCCGATGAGTGCAATGTTTGATTTTCTGATCATGTTTCAGCAATAGCAAGGACAAAAAAAAAAAGAAAACACACTAACAAAGTTGTTCCGGAATTAAACGTGACTTTATGCATTTGCATTATTGGTAGCTGGAACAGCAGAAGATAAGATGAGGCTGTTTCTGATCTACTACATCACTTCCCAGCAGCCCCCATCTGAGGTAAGACCCCACACCACAATCATGAACAAAGAGTATTCATAATATGAATAGTTATCATGGTCATGGTCCTGTAAGAAACTTCAGATCATAGCAACCTTGAAGGAACATTCGGTTTAAATACAAGTTACGTTTAGTAACAACATCTGTGGCGTGATATTGTTTACCACCCAAAAAACTCAAATTGTAGCTTGTTTTCTTTAAAAACAGCAAACATCAAGTTTATGGTGATGATTTTTGGGGGGGATTTTTTTATTTTGAACCATACTATTTTATAAAAGCACTTGCAGTAATTGTTCTGTTAAAGTATCTGTGTTATTTGAGCTGTCATTTCTACAGTATGCTGGATTGTATGAAATTGGATGTAACTTTGCACAGAAAGATGGTATACTTGTGGGTGTACTAGTAAAACGTCACTGCATTGCGTTAACCCATATATTTTTTCTTTTAAAGAAACACCCGGGTGCTTAATATAATATTAATTTGGCTTAAATATAACGTAAATGATATCTCTTACTGAAATATGTAGCAGAAAACCCATAAAAGATTTACGTTATTTACAAAATCCACATCATTTTATACATATTTTGGACTATAGGGGGTGCTTTTATTTTGATGACAAGAAATTGTTGCACTTGCTGAGCTATTCCGAAAATAAAAAAACTGATCCATTGCCATTTTGTGTGGCTTTTTAATGTTTTACTTGTTTGTAATTTATTAAGGCCACTCAGAACACTGACTTGTCGAGAGTTCTAATTAACTAGCAACAGCTTTGACAGAACCCTTTTCTATTCTAACATGATAATGCCTTTGTGTATAAGACAAGGTTCAAAAAGAAATGATTGATTCAGTCAGTGTGGAAGAATTTGACTGGTCTGCAGAAAGCAAAGTCCTAATCCCAGCTAAACATCTCTGGAGTGACTTTAAATGCAGTCTTTGAGCCAAAAACTTATCACCAAACAGCAATGACTTGTAACTATGGGTACACTCGTTTTTGCCACCAGACAAATGGAAATGTGAAATTTTTGTGGTAGTCAACATTATACCCCAAATGCTATTAACTGAGCTTAATTTGTACTTAATGCAGAATATTCCTTTAAGAGTCCTAGATAAATAATCCTAAAATGTAGATTTGAGGTTGACTGCGGTGGGCTACCCTGATGTGCGCTTTCGGTAACACCGCAATTTATTATAATCGGTGGCAAATGCATGGATTTCATTGTTTGTGGACACATGGAGCCAAAAACATTCTGTCCATTCCCTATGAAGCTCGGCCCGGGTTCTTAAACTGTGCTCTCAGACTCTGTCTTCAAAAGCCTTGTTGTTCTTTGGGACACATGCAGCGCAGATTTGAGGAACACTGACACCCTTTGATGCCATGGCCAAGTGTTATTACTCTTGTACATTGATAAAGCAGGATTGTTCAGCTCATGGCAAGATCTCATTTGTGGGATGTTACTTAAACAGCCATACAAATGACATTTTTGAGTTCTCGTGTACACTTCCGAAGAGACCGACCCGTGGGACCAAGCTGGGATGGACAGTGTCCAAGTGACCAGATTTCAACCCTGGAGAAAGCGCACTGGCCTGTGCTGTGGGCAAGGACTGTCATTCTCTATTATGTTTATCAGTGCAGGCTGTAAAAGCTTGGACTTTCCAAAAAAAGAATAGGGTGCTCAGAGTTTGAACTATTTTTCCACGTCTTCTGGTTATCCTTTCTTTCATCTGTGTCCTCCTGAACCAGCGTAGGTTATTGTTGGCTGAGCATCTGCTTAAACGCCAAAAGCAGTCATTTTGTTGTTTGTTTTCTGAGGCTGTAATGAGGTTGGTGACATGAAAACGGCCCTCTCACTCATGTGGTATAGACGACTCTGTCTCAAACAGGAACTGGAGTTTCTTCTTACCCTGATGAATGCTTATGGCTTGTGAGCTATAAGTCATCCTTCATTCTATAAAAACAGATCCTCTTAAACAGTTGAGTGTTGAATAAATAAAGACATTTTGTTCTTTTTAGGCTGATGTAGAACAGTACAAGAAAGCCTTGGTTGATGCAGGCTGCGACTTATCCCCACTTAACTACATTAAGCAGTGGAAGTAAGTTCTGGCCATTGTCAACAAACACACCATAACACACTGTCACATTTGCCTGGTTACTACATTAAATTTGGTAGAAAGATGAGAACAGTAGTGCTACAACTATTATAACCTCTTTTCCAGAGCTTTCACCAAAATGGCTGCAACGCCAGCCAATTACGGGAGCAGTGGAGTCAAACCAATGGGGTATGAAGCTACAGCTAATTTAATTCTCAAAATATGAATCCTTTTGTTGATGCCGTATGTGTTTTGAATGCAATGGCCCGTCTTTTTCAGACTGTTCTCAAGGGTGATGAACACTGGCTCCCAATTTGTGATGGAGGGGGTGAAAAATCTGGTCCTGAAACAGCATGTAAGTATTTATCTGGGCTGTATCTAAGGACCTGGGCTTATTTTACTTAGTAAGCAACCACTCAGGACACTGTAGCAACTGCATATCATTGTGAAAGGCAGAATAGTAATTAATTAAGTAAGAAAGATTAAAAACTCCTGGACAGCCTACCAACCACATAGCAATGAGCTAAAATCATCTAAGAAACCAAAAAATACCAAAAATAACACCCTAGCAATCGCAATTTACTACAAAAAGCACCCATATCAAATTATACTTTAGTTTCAGTGTAAACTCCTATTATACAACTGTGCACACAGATGCTTAACACATGCACACTAGACAGTTGCATCCTTGTCTAGTGTTTCTCTTCGTAAGTTATGGCTGACTAAATGTCTTTCTACTTTAAAATTAAGTTGAAGGTATCTCTTTTCACCCTCACACAAACATTTGTCAACCCCACAAGCATTTGTCTGTTGTTGTTGCCGTTACTTGGTATTGATATTGCGTTACTTGTGGCTTTTGTTTGATAAATTGCTTGTGATGTTCCTTATTTTGAAGTTTCTTTGGATTAAAGGCATCTGTTGAATGTCACTTTTTTTGGGTTTATTATGATTCTTAATTGTTTCTCTTATAGAACTTGCCAGTTACTCGCATCTTGGACAACTTGATGGAAATGAAGTCAAACCCGGTGAGCACCCTTGTCTGTTTCTGCCTTCCCTCACATCCTTTTGTCTTCCCATGTTTTGCTGATATACACTGCTGTTCAACAGTTTAGGATAAGTACGATTTGTAATGTGTTTTTTTTTTTAAAGAATTCACTTAAGCTCATCAAGGCTGCATTTACTTTTCAGAAATAACAGTAATATTGTAAAATAATATTACAGTTTAAAATAATGGTTTTCTTTTTTTAATATATTTTAAAATAATTTATTCCTGTGATGCAAAGCTGAATTTTCATTAGCCTTCAGTGTCACACAATCCTTCAAAAATCTTTCTAAAATGCTGATTTAATATTTTTATTATCAATATTGGAAACAGTTGTGCTGCTTAATTTTTTTAGAACCTGTGGTTCTTTTTTCAGGATTCTTTGATGAATAAAAAGTGAGAAAGAACAGCATTTATTCAAAATATAAATCTTTTCTAACAATAAAAGTCTTTGCTATCACTTTTTATTCATCTAACACATCCTTAGTGAATAAAAATAATAACTTTTTTTAAATAAATAAAGAATACGAATTTACTGACCACAAACTTTTAAATAGGTAGTTTATATTGTTACAAAAGATTTCTATTTAAAAAAAAATGCTGTTCTTTCTAACTTTTTATTTATTAAAGAATCACAAAAAAAGAAGCTCAGGTTCCAAAAAAATATTAAGCAGCACAACTGTTTTCAACATTGATAATAAATCAGCATATAAGAATGATTTCTGAAGGATCATGTGACAATGAAGACTAAAGTAATGATGCTGAAAATTCAGCTTTGCGTCACAGGAATAAATTACATTTTAAAATATATTCACTTAGAAAACAGTTATTTTACATTGAAATAATATTTCAATTCACAATATTACATTTTTCTGGATTTTTGAACAAATAAATGCAGCCTTGATAGGTGTAAGAAACTTCTTTAAAACATTAAAATTCTTACTGATCCAAAACTTTTGAAAAGCAGTATATTAGTCAGAAACTCGTAGGGTAATTAAGAATAATTTTGATTGTTAAAAGTCTAAAAGTCTAAATCCAAAAATGTCTCCAAAATTGTGCACATGGTATTGTGTATTGCCATGGCTGACTGCTTTACCTCCCACTGCGGATTAATGTGTATGACACTGCTGCGCTATGGGACACTGAATTCGTCCTGAATGGGGCACTGAAGAGGCACTTTGAGTGTGCCGAGACCTCAATCCAGGCAATCTGAGCTGCATGGTTAATGCGACTGTCTCAGCCGGGGGAACACCTGTGGAGAGAGAGAGGGAGAGGGTTTCTAGTGAGTGAACCAGAAACACAATGTATTAAGTTTCTAGGGCTGAGGGATTTGGAAGCAGGCCATTTGGGCTTTTCACCTTTGTGTGGCGGAACAAAGGTGCAAACCCCTCATGTGTGCAGCACTAGGGGACGTCTCTACAGCATTCGAAGCTGTCGATAATGGGATTGTGTTCTGCTACGAATGTCTGTAGATGAAGCATCAGGTATTTGAACGCATTGTTATCATTGGATAGCCTTGAAGGAAAAATCTGCTTTGAAATCAACTAACTGCCGAGGCGGTGCGGGGGAATGATTGATGCTGATTTTTTATAAATGTGGAATTACCACAGAAGAGATGATGTGGCAACCCTCGTAATATGACTTCTAGGACTCCTCTCTATTTAGACATCTTAAATTCTCCCCAGACACACTTCCAAGAACTGTCCCAACGCATTTTAAATATAAAGCGCTGTAATGGAGACAGCTTGCTGACATATTTGCTCTCGCAAACATTCGTTTGTATAACAGCGGCCTGTTAGCTTCCCCTTCACGTTCCTTGACATAAAGACCTTATTTCCTTCTGAAACACCCTCAGGGTCCCCTCTGATCTTCTCGCTCTCAAAAGCTGGGGTGGACAGATTGCCGTATCCTGTTACCGACTGGAAATGCTTCCCCTTCGCTGCCCATAAACTTGAATTGAACATAACCGTATTATCATTTTCTCAGCTACTGGAATTTCAGTGCCCTGCACAATACGGCTGTTGTTGAGGAAGTTGGGCGGCTGAGCGCTACAGAATCTCCTGCCTCCGCTGCTCGTCAGATAGTCCTCGCAGATGGGCCTGTGCGACAAGGCTGCAATAGTGTGTTCTGTGCTCACTATTAATGTTGAGCTTCGCTACCCGACGAGGGTAAACCGATATCAGAAAAATCTGGAGCATTTCACCATTTGGAAGTGCAGTGAGGCTCTTCTTTCAGTGAGCTGACGGCAAAGTATTTCTTCCCAGAATGAAGTATGCACCAGAGCGCCAGGTCGGGCTGACTGAGGTCTCGTGGGGGAAGAGACGGGCTTGGCCCATCCGATACGGAGGATGAGGAAGTAGGAGGCCATTGGCCTCCGCCTCAGAGATAGCTCTCCTCAATTTGTGCCGAGACTCTTCAAAGCAGAGATGATAATCTTGCTTTTTGAGTCCTACTGGAGGACATTTTACTGTTTGAGGCTTTATGAACCTTCTCAGACGAATGGTTGCTGGGAAGCATTAGATCTTGATAAGCATTTAATGTAGATAGATGAGGTGGTTTTTAGGAGATGGTGATGTGGGGAGGGTGCGCTGTGTGTTATTTCATCCTTAATTTACTTACGCGCTCTGTAATCCCTAATGTTATGTGTTGTGATTTTTGCAGGAGACGGATGACTACAGATACTTTGATCCCAAGATGCTTCGCGGAAGCGAGAGGTAGGACACCGAGGACGAAGACTAGGCTCCTTATATTTTCAAATGATACATCTCTGTGTTTGACTTGGTCCCACTGTATTCAAATATTATGTTAAAGGCATTTGATCCATGGAGGAATTCGAAATCGCTTGTGTCTTTATTACATACACATAAGGCAGTATTGAAGTTAGGTAAATAACGGATCTGCACATCCGTGCCAAAGCTGTAACTTTCCACTGAAAATATTTAGAATATAAGAAGATCTGTCGTTTCTTTTCCACAACTATTAGCTATTTTCACTCTCTGCCAGTGATGATGAATTAATCCTTACTGTTTAACTCCCTCAGCTCCATTCCAAGGAACAAGAACCCCTTTCAAGAGGTGAGTATCAAAAGCAATGCGGATATCTGATGGTTGTGAATTTGCACCGTGTGGATGTTGATACGGTATCTTCACGGTTTGGCGCCCATGCACTGTAACCTGGCAGGGTTAGTCTGTAACACAGATAGCCTTTATTTCCTAGTGGAGATTAGGCCTTGCTGCTGACAAAGTGAGCTGGAAGCCTAGTGTGTCTGTGCTCACGTCTGTAGGACAGCCGTTGTGAAATATGACAAGGTTTTATTTAATAGTGACTATTGAGCTTGAACAGCTGATGACAGATTCTCATTTCACAGGCCATCGTCTTTGTTGTTGGTGGGGGCAATTACATAGAGTATCAAAATCTTGTTGACTACACAAAGGTATGGCTGCACACATTTTGATACTACAAGAACTTTGCTTATGAAGATGAGCGTAATGATTTCCTTCTCTACAGGCCAGGCAAGGGAAGCGGATTCTTTACGGCTGTAGTGAGCTTTTCAATGCAGGCCAGTTCATGAAACAGGTATGATCACTTTCCTTACTGCATATACAGTGACAGTCAAAAGTTTACATACACCTTGCAAAATAAGAGGGATCATACAAAATGAATGTTGTTTTTTATTTAGTTCTGACCTGAATAAGATATTTCACATAAGAGGTTTACATGTAGTCCGCAAGAGAAAATAATAGTTGAATTTATGAAAATAACCCTGTTCAAAAGTTTACATACACTTGACTCTTAATACTGTGTTGTTACCTGAATGATCCACAGCTGTGTTTTTTGTTTAGTGATAGTTGTTCACAAATCTGTTTGTCCTGAACAGTTAAACTGCCTGCTGTTCTTCAGAAAAATCTTTTAGGTCCCACAAATTCTTTGGTTTTTCAGTATTTTTGTGTATTTAAACCATTTCCAACAATGACTGATTTTGAGATCCATCTTTTCACACTGAGGACAACTGAGGGACTCAGCAACTATTACTATTATTATGTGCAACTATACTTACATGTTCCCCAGAAGACAAAATAAGTTAAATTTACCCTGATCTTCAAATTAATTAATTACTTTACTCAATCTAAATTACTCTTAATGCATTGTTTTTTTTCTTTTCTTCTGATTCATCAGTGAATGTTTGAACATGAACATGTAATAGTTTCATATGAGTCCCTCAGTATGAAAAGATAGATCCTAAAATCTTTCAGTCATTGTTGGAAAGGGTTCAAATACACAAAAATGATGAAAAACCAAAGAATTTGTGGGAGCTGACGAATTTTTTCTGAAGATCAGCGGGACAAACAAAGGACTCATTAACAATAATAATAAGTTTAAATAGGATTTCAGTAAGTTGGCTTTCCCAAGCCAACTTAATTATCACTAAACTAAAAAAACACAGCTGTGGATCATTCAGTTAAGAACACAGTATTAAGAATTAAGTGTATGTAAACTTTTGAACGGGGTAATTTTTATAAATTCCACTATTATTTGTTATTTTGGACTATATGTAAACGTATTTTATGTGAAATATCTTCTTTAGGTCAGTACTAAATAAAAAACAACATGCATTTTGTATGATCCCTCTTATTTTGGTAAAATAATTAAAATGTTTGCAGATTCCGCAAGGTGTATGTAAACTTTTGACTTCAACTGTACCTATAGGAAGTGTATGTTAAAAAAAAAGCACTTTCAAAATGTCAGTCACTCGATTTGCATCACACTTCAGATAAAAGTGCAAATTCATCAGCACATGATTATATACAAGGACAGAATTCACTAAAAAATCAGATGCTTCGCAATCCATTGCTCTAAAAACCAACCGATTATCCTTGAGTTGGAAGAAAATAACCCTGCTTTGAGTGTCTTGGAATGCTTTTTGCTGCTTGAAGCAAACCTATGTTGTACTTTGTCTCAACAAAGTTGACATCAAGTCATAACGAGCCTTTCCCTCTGTAAATATTTTTTAAACATTTTACCTAGTTTTATTTCCACATCAATTTCTTTTACCCCTTTGCTCTAAGTGAAAAAGTTGAATGTATCTCGCTTCTCCCAATTTTTCCTGTGATCCTGAACTTATATGACACTGTGTGGTCCTGAGCAATTTTTCAGTAGTAATCCTACTTTTGTTTAAATGTTGATGTGATTATGCAGTATCAGAGCGGTTAAGACTAAACCCATTAATTTCTCCACAGCTCTCCCAGCTTGGTCAGAAATAGGAGGAGCGATGAAGTCCAATGATCTACGCTTCTCAAAACTGGAATCAAGATCCCTTCAGTTGTACTCTATTAAAACCCCTCTAACTTCAGAATCACTCATATTCCATGTACTTTATACTGTTTTCCTATACTATTTAATTCAATACTAATGGTTCCCGACAATAAAGTCTTACGCACCAATCACATTTTGTTTTCTTTCTTTGAGTCTACTGTGAGTGGGTCATCAGCATAGATTTAGACATCTTATGCCTCACCAGGGGCTTATTGACGTCGGGTGAGTTCAACAGCAGAGGTAAATGCCTTAAGTGGTTTGGTGACCGACAAGAACTGTCCCAAAAATCTCAGTCTCTAAAGTCTTTAACAAGATCAGGAGATTACACCTTGTCTTGATCAACACTGGAGCTTTGTTACAGTTCAGATGTTTGCTCAAGTGTAGATCGGTCTATTCGGTCTAGTCTGCTAGATCTTCCACCAATGAAGAAAGCAAGATTGTGAAAAGCCTAGCAAACGTCACCCTGAGATGAGTCCAACCTAAAGATTTTCACTGAAGATGGATGTCCACAGTGTTCTTCCCTCAAATGTCACAGTCTACCGAGTGTCGGATGGAGGAGAAACAGCTATCGGTGTCTACTTGGTGTTACTAGGTACGTTACTGTGATTTGTTTCTTCTTGAGCTTTGCTACATTGGAAGATGTCATGTGAGAAGAAAGAATTGATCATTTTTATAATTCTGTTTTGATAGGATGGCTTTCTTGGATTGGAAATGGAGTTGTAATATTACTTTTAACCAAGCAAAGAAAGTCTCTCGAACCACAAGATTTCTTGACTCTCAACCTTGCCATTTCTGACGCCAGCATTGCTATTTTTGGGTATTCTCGAGGAATCCTTGAAGTTTTTGATGTGCTCAGAGATGAAGGCTATCTTATAAGGACTTTTTGGACTTGCAAGGTAAGATGGTAGAAAGTCAAACAGGTTTAGAATTAAATGAGGGTGAGTAAGTGATAAAAGTATTTTATTTTGATTCATCCTCCAGATGAATTCAATTACAAAGATCAAATGATCCAGTGCCTTTAAGTATGATCCCCTTTAGTTCACTTCACTTGCTCTTAGAGAACATCACGCATTATCTGGTATGAGAGGTCCATCATTGTGTTTCCCTCTGCAGTCTGACAGGTGGTGTTATGAGGCAGGAGGGGCTGAAGAGATGAATTATTTGTAGTTGTTCCAAGTACACGGGCATGTGTCCTTTTATCCCCTAATCTTGCTGGCTTGTTCCCCAGGGCCTGGTTAGTGGGTGATGAGACAAGTCAGAGTGATTACTGCCTCAGGTTTGCAGAGAA
This sequence comes from Garra rufa, assembly GCF_049309525.1. Classification (NCBI taxonomy): domain Eukaryota; kingdom Metazoa; phylum Chordata; class Actinopteri; order Cypriniformes; family Cyprinidae; genus Garra; species Garra rufa. The sequence continues at coordinate 22,242,772 of NC_133381.1, forward strand.
TGCCAGACCTGCTTGCAATGTATAAGATGTTGTGTTTTGGCCAGGTGGACGGATTCCTAATACTGCTCTTCGGACTCATCAGCATCAACACACTGACAGCCATCAGTGTCATCCGCTACATCAAAGGTTGCCAGCCTCAGCATGGTATGCTCCGTCTTGGCTAAACCCACTGGGTTATTATACCTTTGTATAGCGGGTACCCAAATTTGGTCCAGGTGCTCAAGCTCATGCATTGAAAGCTGCTCTGCAATTACATATGCAAAATAATTTTTCCCTCACATTTTTTATAGTTTTGTGTGGTTCCAACAGACTATTGGTGTATGAATTAGCCACATACATTGCACTTAGAACAGGGGTGTCTTAATTCGGTCCTGGAGGGCCATTGTCCTGCAGAGTTTAGCTCCAACTCTAAATAAACACACCTAGCTAATCAAGGTCTTACTAGGCATATTAGAAACTTCCAGGCAGATGTGTGTTGAGGCAAGTTGGAGCTAACCTCTGCAGGACACTGGCCTTCCAGGATGAAGTTTAGAGACTTAGAGAGTTTAGGGAAGGGTGCCACATAATTACCAAATTCTAGAACAGGGTTGCTAGGGGGTCTACAGAGAAATTGAGTGGGACGGTAGGGAGGGCCCAAGCACCGAAGGTGTTTAGGCACCTATTGTATTCGTTCATTTTTTAAATGTTTTTCTTCTTCTTCCACTCTGGGTGCGTCTATGGCAGCCCATATAATTGATTGCAGGAAAGTAAAATTTGGCACACAGATAGAGGATAGTCTCTGTATTAACCATAGCAAATTTAGAGTCTCTAACTCAAACTTTGCTTTCAAATTTCTGCTAATAATTTTTGAACCATAACGTCTAGAAGCAAAAATTTTTCCTCCATTTTCTTGTCAATTGCAAATCAAAATTCTAATTTGTATTGCTCAAGATTTTTTGCAATTTAGAATTTAGAACTCATCCTAGACAGTTTGTCCAATTTTCACCAAAATTGGCTCAGATCATCTTTAGACAATGCTGGCCAAAGTTTATCAAAAGTTTTTTGTAATGCCAAACCGTTCTCTTATAGCGTGTTAACGAATTTGACGAAATGCGTGCAAAAATAGGCATGAGGCATTGTCTGTGCATGGCTTAAATGGATTCAGACCCAACTTGGTACATGTTACACTAAGCATGACCTGAGTGCACATGAGTCGTTTTGGCACAGTGCCACCTACTGGTCAAATGTTTTGCAAATGTAATACTATAAGTTCAATTTTGCTTTCTAAAGACTGATGTTATTAATAATTTACTAATAATTGAATTTGTTTAAAATAATAAAAAGTCGATAACCTGGGTCCATTTACACAGTCAAAAGCCGTCGAACAGTAAGATTTTAATGAAGTCTCTTCTGCTCACCAAGCCTGCGTTTATTTGATCCAAAGTACAGCAAAAACAGTACAATTTTAAAATATTACTATTTAAAATAACTGTTTTCTCTTTTAATATATTTTAAAATGTTAATTATTTGTGTGATTTCAAAGCTGAATTTTTAGCATCATTACTCCAGTCACATTATCCTTCAGAAATAATTCTAATATTTTGATTTGCTTGTTAAAACACACTATTATTATTATTATTATTATTATTATTATTATTATTATTATTATTATTATGTTAAAAACGGCTGAGTAGAATTTTTTCAGGTTTCTTTGATGAATAGAAAGTTCAGAAGAACAGCATTTCTCTGAAATAGAAATCTTTTGTAACATTATAAATGTCTTTATCAGCCCTTTTGATAAAATTAAAGCATCCTTGCTAAATAAAAGTATTAATTTCTATAATTTTTTTCCAAATCCTTTCAAAAACTTTTGACTGGTAGTGTAGTAATCCATATTAAGTAATCAACAAAATAAAAAAATAAAATAAAAAAAAATGTATTAAAACTTCTCACACGGTATAAGTAGATCTTAGTTCATAAAAATGTATAGCTGCGTTTATATTTTAGGAAAGGGGTCTCTCACAAAAGACCCCTTATTTGGGCGCCCTTGGCATTTAAATTGTTTGAAACACAGTATGATCTGCAGTAGGACACAGTGGTCTGACCCTAACAGATTTGAAAACCAGGAAATCCTGTTCGTTTCGTCTTTCGCTGAACAATAAATGGTTGAACCAGATTCTTCCAAGACCTGAAATCCTATAATGTTAAGTTTTTGATAAATCTAGAACTATGTTGTTTTTGCTTTTTTTAGAAGCTCTTTAGTCTTGGCTGCACAAATATTAGATAAATCAGCATGATTACGCTATGACGACTGTGCTGATGCGAGTGTTTCTGCCATGTCCTTCAGCTTATCACGTCAACAAGCGTAATATCTGCTTGGTCATAGCAGCGGTCTGGCTGTGCTCTCTGTTCTGGGCTGCAGCTCCACTGCTGGGCTGGGGCAGTTACAGAGGTAGGATTGAAACAAGGACATTCATCATTTTTAGAAATTGAAATTGTGTTGAAATGGAAAATTACTGATTTTTTATTTCTTCTGTAGCTCGTGGGTATGGGACGTGTGAAATCGACTGGACACAAGCGCTGTACTCTGTTCCAGTCAAGCTCTACGTCATCAGCATTTTCTTCTTCAACTTCTTTGTGCCACTATTTGTTATAGTCTTTACATACGTCTCCATTATCCGAAGGGTCAACTCCAGCCACAAGTCCAGTCGGGGAGGAGATATCAGCGAAAGGCAGAGAAAAATTGAACGCAGCATCACACGGGTACAACCATAAAACAACCATAACGCCACATAAATTCTCATTAAACGTCAAACCAAAAGACGTACGCATTGATGTACGTGTCATACTGTGTTTCTCTCTCCAGGTCTCCCTCATTGTGTGTGCGGCCTTCCTCTTGGCCTGGTCCCCGTATGCAGTCATTTCCATGTGGTCCGCCTGGGGTTACCAAATACCTCAACTCAACAGCATTCTGGCCAGCCTTTTCGCCAAGTCAGCGAGTTTCTACAATCCGTTTATCTACATTGGCATGAGCTCTAAGTTCCGGAAGGACCTACAGGCTCTATTCTACTGCCTCAGACCCACATCAGTGCACAGGCACACCCCTTCTGTGCCATTGGCCTGGCCTGCTGATGTGCAGCTCGACGTTGATGGCTTTAAGGAGAATGATGAGCCGGTGGACCATAATGCAAGTGAAAATATCCAGGAGGGAAATGCAGAGAGCCCTCCTGAATCAGAACACCAGGACAGGCCCTTACCAGAGTCAGGCAAGAGTGTCAGTCCTCATGGATTATTGAGAAAATCAAGCTACTCCGGAAGACTTTAGCTGTCTTTTGTGGTAGTTTATGTCCTCTGATTGTTTCTATAAAATGATGAGAATAATATTAGGACATTCACTCTCTATTATCTATTATAATTAATGAGTGACGTTGTCTACAAATGCTTCATGTTGAACGTGAGGTCATTGTGTGAATCCAATAAAGTTTGGGTTAAAGGTTTTATGTCGCTTAATCTCTGTCTCTCAGGCTCGTAAACTGTTGACGCATTTAATGGCACGTCTGTATTATATTCTCACCAGTTTAGGGTTGTGAGAGATCCTTTTCCTGTCCCAGTACATCAAACACAATCTCGAATTAAGATAAATAATGATATTAAGGAAGGAACAAATAATTTATAAAAGTGGAAAGGCCAAAATAAATTGATGCACTACCTAAGAGGGAAAGAATGTAGCTTTTAACTAATAAGCAAGTAAACAGCTCTCTTGCTAATCAAAAGCAGGATGAAATAAATAAAAGAAAGACAAACTGCAAAAACAATAACACTGACTTCCAGATAGCTTTCCTAATATTACCTTCAAAAGTATTTAAGAAAATACATATGTAAAAAGATAAATATCTCCCAAAGCACGAGCCAGTGTTATATTAATATTATTGAATGGACTATTTTAACAATGTCCTTACTTCCTTTCTGGATCTTGAACATGTCAGTTGTGTTGCTGTCTATGCAGGGTCAGAAAGCTCTCGGATTTCATCAAAACTATCTTCATTTGTGTTCTGAAGATGAACGAAGGTCTTACGAGTTTGGAACAACATGATGGTGAGTAATTAATTACTAATTAATTTTCCTTTTTGGATAAACTGTTTCTTTAAGCTCACTATAATCAGCAAAGCAGCTGCAGGAATCCTGGTGAGAACCTATAGGATGGCCTGGAGAAACCAGAGGAGAAGGATTCACAAATTGATCCTGCTGACTGCAGAGTAAGAATCTTCTGTCTGTCCTCAGCCGAGTCCCTGTTTGACCAGACTGTAATGTCAGGACTGAGTACAAATTACTCAAGCGCAGAACGAACAGAACAGTCATGTAATGGTGCTTTATTTACATTATCCAGGCACATAATTCAAAAGCAGCAGGCGTGCTCGTAGTCAGAGGAACAGTGAAGCTTTGAGTCCAAACAGAGCAGCAGGAACAGTCAAACAATCCAGAGTCATAATTCCAAGAACAGACGCAGTCAGTAACTGCTTTCAGAACAAACAGATTAACAGCAAACAAATCTGACCTCATAGGTTACAAAAGAATTATAACCTGGTATAGAACAGAAAAATAGCACACTGATAATCAGTTAATAATTATCAGGTGAAGGGTTAAACGGGTGATTTATATATTTAATGTATAAATAACATGATTTTTTTTTTCTAAACAGGAAAAATGCAAACACGAGTGTTCTGTGTCCAGTGTATAGGGAAACCCTGTATTAGAGGTTTGGAGCAAGTGGTAAGTTGGACATAAGCAGGCGCTAACACTTCAGTGACCTGATCTTACGGTTGTGGGAAATGTCCTCCTCCTGCCCCATTCAAATGCGCTCTGCTCAAGCATGCCACCTCTTCAAATGACATCCAAGAGAATTAGTCCCACACGGTGGTCACAAAATAAGAGGATCTTGGTGTGTGTGTGTGGTGTTTTGGTGAATGTTATCTCAAATTAGCAGTGTCGGTGGTTAAAGTAGGTCTGTTACGCAAGGAGATTTTTTGGCGCAGACCCCATATGCTTATTTTGGTGCAAGACTACTTAGCAGTTTGAAAAATAATGATTTCTGGGAAATATTAATCAGTGTGATGTTGTATAATTTTATGATTTATGGGAGGGAAGTCCTAAGAGACAGTTGTGCATCTGTTAACCCTGTTGAAAAAACATCATATGATGGTTAGGTAGGTTTTGATGCTGGGATGCTGGTTTAAGCTGGTTTATGCTGGTCCTTTGTTGGTTTATGCTGGTCCTTGACCAGCAACAAAACTTACCTTTTTTTAACAGGGAAGAGATGAGATGTCCAATGTACTCTACCTAGTTTGGTAGTGGGTATGATTTAAAGAAAAAAGTATTTTATGCTAACCGAGGCTGCATTTATTTGAAGGGGTCATCGGATGCCCATTTTCCACAAATTCGTATGATTCTTTAGGGTCTTAATGAAAAGTCAATAATATACTTTGTTTAAAAATTCTCAATAGTAGTGTAAAAAAACGTCCTTTTACCTTGTCAAAATCAGCTCTGCAAAATATCAGGTCATTTTATTGCATGGGCCCTTTAAATGCAAATGAGCTCTGCTCGCCCCGCCCCTCTCTGCTGTGGGATTACCAGCTGTAATGTTTACTTTAGCCGCTGCATTTAGCCGCGTTTGTCGTTTACCACTGTGTTCTCTCAACAGTGTTCCGCAGCAGCATCTCTACGTGTAGCGAATCTGTTAAGTTCATCTGCTTCAATAACAGTGCTATATCACCTCGTTTATGAGAAATGACATGTAGTTTTTGTTACTAGCTTAAATGATTGAGCCATTGTTACTGATAAAATCACCAGAGCGCTGTTTCTGTGCGTATGTTTCCGCGTGTGCCATTGTCAATACTGTATGTGTGTGCATTTAAATGCGAGCAGGAGGAATAGTTTATGTGCTTTACGTTCATAATGAAACTGTGGCAAAAACATGGACATAATTTGTCGTTTTTGTCCTATTGTTTACTATATTTATTTGCTTGCACTGTTGAAAAAAAAAAAAAAAAAACTCAATATGCTGGTTAGGAAGGTTTTGCGCATAGATGCTGGTTTGTCCTGACCAGCATAAACCTGCTCAAACCAGCATCCATGCTTCAAAACCTATATGCTGGTTTTTCAACAGGGTGGTCAAGTGTCGTTGTAGGTTTTGGTTATTTTTCTGTTTTAGGCTGTAAGGATCTTTGAAATAACTGAAATCATTTGGCTAAGTAGAATGGACATTAAATGTAGTCAAGACCTGCCTGGAACATTCAGATTCAAGCATTCAACAGCACAAAGCGGAGTGGCCGTTACACCTCAGGTGTGCATTATTTTCTAATAGTTCAATAGACTGGAGTCAATTATTTCAGTTATACTATGGTTACCACACATCAAGACATTGATCAGATTAAATATTTCAAGGCATTTGTCCAAATTTTGTATTTAAAATGCTGTTGTGAGTAGGATTCATTTCATCCAACAACTGTTGCTAATTCCAAAACGTCATTTTAAACATAGGAAAGGAGGCTTGAGCTGTTCGTAGCAGGCCAATGAAGAAATAAGGGGAGAGAGAGATATTTAGCCTAACATTACCTCTCTGAGGTCTGTGCGTCTCTCAGTGTTCGGCAGCAGCATCTCTACTATTAGTGAAAGTTTAAGTTAATTTTCTTCAAGAACAGCGCTGTTGTTACCTCGCTTGTGAGAAATGTAATGTAGTTTTTAAGTTGATACAATTTTTACTGATAAAATCATCAGAGTAGCTAACAAATTTCTGTATGTGCGTCTGTAAGGGAGAGAGCGGGAGAAATGGAGTATGTTCTTTCCGTACATACTGAAATTCAATTTTGGGGAAAAAACATGGAAAAATCTGTCATTTTTACACTGCCCTGGTGAAAAAAACAGCTAAAACCAGCCTAGGCTGGTTGGCTGGTTTTATCTGGTCAACCAGCCTGGTTTTAGCTGGTCATAGCTGGAAGGCAGGCTGGTTTTAGAGGGGTTTTGGCCACTTTTCCAGCCTGGCCAGGCTGGTCAGGCTGGTCTTAGCTGGTCAGGCTGGGAAACCACCAGCTAAAACCAGCCTGACCTGCCTGGCCAGGCTGGGAGACCAGCTTAAACCAGCTACTTCCAGCTTAAACCAGCTAAGGCCAGCCAACCAGCCTAGGCTGGTATTAGCTGTTTTTTTCAGCAGGGTGTTGTTAATTATATTTATTTATTTGGCCAGTGTTGTTGTGGTGACCTTTGAAATAACTGAAATCATGTGGTGAACTGATGTAATGATGTCAAGGCCTTTCTGGAACTACACTTTTAAAAATAAAGGTGCTTCAAAAGGTTTTTCAAGCGATGCCATAGAAGAACCGTTTTTGGTTCCACAAAGAACCATTCAGTCACAGGTTCTTTAAAGAACCATTTCTTGCTTACCTTTTTATAATCTGAAGAACCTTATTTGCCACAAAGAACCTTTTGTGAAACAGAAAGGTTCTTCAGATGTTAAAGGTACTTTTTTTTTTTTTAAGAGTTTACTTTGGCTGTGCGTTTCCCTGAAAATAACTGCACACCTTAGAATGTTCGTCAGGCAATCAGATTAAATTCTTTAATGAATAGAAAGTTCAAAAGATCAGCATTTATTTGAAACAGAATTGTTTTTAACAATGTAAAAGCCTTTACTGTTATTTTTGATCAATTTAATGCATCCTGAAAAAAGTTTTTCTTTTCAACAAGTTTTGAACAGTAGTGTAAACATATTGCTAAATCTGCTGCCACTCACTGTCAAGCTATCTACAATGTACAACACATTTACTTGAAGTAGAAGTCCATTAGCTCTAATGGAGGATGACAAGTACATAACAGAGTATTAGGAGGTCTCAATAAATGACCCTACAAAGCTGAATGAGACCGCAGGAGAGCACAAAAACAGACGCACCCAAATTAAATGTCTGAAAACTACCTTAACAAAACTCAAGCTAGTTATTTCTAACTTTTAATTTAAACTCCTGCAGATCATCAGCCCCCACGTTTGGAGAAGTATTACTTTTGCTGTGGTGAATTTGCAATGTGGAGCATGGCATAAAGAGAATATTTGTCAAAAACCTAGAAACCTAATATATACACTCTCTTATATTAATCGTGAAATATTGTATTTTATGGTTAATGTTTCCAACATAGAGAATGAAGTCATTTTTTTTTATTATTATTATTTTTTATTTTGAGAAAATACATTTCTCTTTTCAGCAGACAAATCTGGGCTCAAGTCTACGCAGCATTAGCCAAGGCTAATATTTGTGTAGGTGAAGACAGTCGCCTAAATGAGACATCCATCGCAGTATTAGACGGTTACTACTATTTATAAGGAGTGGAGCGGTAGGCTTTGCATTCTTGGACGAAAGCTGCGGATCTCCCATGAAGTCTCACATGGTGTGAAACGTGACAGCACGATGCTGGCCTGGGAAGAAACGTGTGTGTCATTTCGCCTTAATTCAGTCTTTTTCATCTGACTGCACAAAGCCAGAGAAGTCAAGCCAACTTTTCCATATGACTATCAGCTGCCCCAATGGGAACAAATTTTGTGTAATACCAAATTACAGGAAATCATCACCTGCTTAACCTATTATAACAAACCCCATTCTATTACATAAGGGAACATACTGTTTCCCCCTTGAGCTGAGCTAATTCTCCAAGAAAAATCTAATAAAACATTTATAAGGTGAAAACCTTTGTAGCACTTTCATTCAGATGTCTTTAATAATATAATAGTTAGCAGTTGATATACACTCAAATAGTTGAAAAAAAAACTGTTCCACTGTTCAAAAGTTTTGAAAAAACAATTTTCTGCATTAATACATTGTAAAATGTAATTTATTCTTGAGATGCCAAAGTTGAATTTTCAGCAACCATTTCTTCAGTTTCACATGATCCTTCAGAAATTATTTTAATATATTTTGCAGCAATATCTGTAACAATATTTGTAATGTCTGCACTGTTACTTTTGATAAATTTAATGCATCAATTTTATTTTTAAAAATGTACAGACCCCAAACTATTAACAGTAATGTTTTAATATAGAATATATATGTTATATATGACTATTGTCTTTATGTCTGTAATAACCGGAAATGAGTGTCTATATGCTGCATTAATATTTACATATTGTGTTTCATCACTTATTAATACCTTATTATTACACGGCTACAAGAAATACTCGATTTTGATTTCTTAGTCACCACATTCCGAGGTATGTTATTTCCAATAACAACCGGTAAATGAGCAATAGACGTGAGATATGGCTATATATCGGCATGGCTTTGATTTGGCCGTAGGCACAAGGCTGCAGGCCGAGTACTGTAGGTAATCACAGCGTGCTGATATACAGCCATATCTCACGTCTACGAGTGTGTTATTGCATTTATGCAACAGTTCGATTACATGAGTGTTTAAATACATAAGAAACAACATTGGAGTGTCTTTACAAACCCTTTTTTGAGCAGAACAATTTTCTTCCACCACAGATTCACATCTCAGTTTGTCAGTTTACCAGCTGAGCACAAGCCTCCGTTAATAATTCGAAAATGTCACTTTAGAACTAGTAACGAAGGAACGTTGAGTTGTTTCATTAAAAGCTTATTGTATTACTGTATTAAAAACAGTGTATTATGTGTAGAGTGTTAAGATGAGAGATGGACTGGGCGAGTGATTACCTGCATCTAATAACAGCATTCATTCTTCAGCTCAATCTCAAATTCACAATAAAACATTAGTTTGAATGTCCACTGAGGAAAGCATTATCTTTGTCGTAACAATATCCTTTCATCTGTTAAGGGTGATTTCTGATGTCAGTGCTGCTCAGTGCATTTGTATTTGCATTTGAAAGTAAAAAATAAATTCAGTTTATAACAGCATTGATTTTTAATATAAAAGTCTTAACAACTGACTCATGAAAAACAGTCTCTTGGCACCAACTAATAGCAACAACAACAGCCATCATAAAAACTGCTAGGCAATTCAGTCAAAAGTACACAGGCAGCGCTCTGATATACAGCACTGAATTAACATAAACACGATGAGATTTTGCCAAAACTATTTGGTCTGGAACAAATAATAGATTAATAAGACTATAGACTGCCCGTTAGATTTACCCAAAACAAATTATATCTCATGTTTAACCGCTATAGATACACGGCAGGTTCATCAGTGCAGAATGGGAGCTCACGTGTTCGAAAACGTCAATGCAAATTTTCAAATAGACATCTTCATTGACAAACTGCATGTTTGAACTATACACAAGTACACCTCTTAAAAATGCATTCTGCGACACAAAAACAGTATTTTTATTTTTTTAATTCTAGTGTATAGCTGCTAATGATAAACCGGGTAACTGCTATTCGCTTGCTAAGAATTTTTTTTCTGTGTGGAATCAAATATTGACGTCAGGTAACATGGTCTAAAAACGCCCCAATTTGGTAACTCCAATTACTTTGTTGCAGAGACACGCCTTCTAAATGAAACAGCCAATCGTTAATTAGTAAAGTCATCGCGTCACTGCAGCTGCCATTAGAAGCTCCGGTTCCTATAGAAGCAGGCAGCGTTTGCAAACTCCCGTTCATGACTGCGCATGTGCATTGGCTGCTCTAGCTTGAAAAAGAACCTTTAAGCGATTTAAGCATGAGAAACAATTATTATGAGGCATTTGTTGTCAGATTTCATTGGTGATTTCAAATATGAAATTTAATCGAAAGTTTGGTGAACCGTTTTGGGTTTTGTGTGTCCCCAAGAGATTGGAGCTGCACTTGCATGCCCGAGAGGCATTTCAAAGATGGTCTGCAGAGTGTAATGACTTATCTTAAAAGGACTTTGGTAATAAAAGGATAATGTGCATCCAGCCTCCGTGTTGTGTCGGGGTGTTGATAAGTCTGTCAGGCTTTATTCTGCAATAACAACAGGCTGGGTGTACATTATCCCTTACTTAACAACCACCTGATTCTGTGTTTACTTTATCCAAAATCTAAAGCACCAGTCCACTCTTTCTTGTTCCAGTTTGGCACAACATCAATAAGCTTCTTAAACTCCTGGAACTGACTCATAATTGGTTTACCCAAGCTACCCAAGCTTTACTTGATATGGAAGTTCACACTCTAGTTAAGAGATTTAATGTTTCCACCATGACCTTCACAAGAATTTCCTTGTGAAAGACCGCTTTAGCCGACGTAGATTTTGTGTGCTGTGAAATATTCATTAATTGAGACACTGGGACAGTTCCCAGTTGTTACAATGAGCATTTGTTCAAAGAGGCTCAAAACAGATGGATTGAGTGTCATTCCTTGAGAGGTTTTTAATTTGTCGCACTGAATAAGTACCTTGTGGTACACCGCGTACCCCTACAAACTTCCACAGCACTTAATCAGTAAATGCCAATGAGTTGTGAGATGCCACAGTAAACACAAACCTATCGTATTGCTGTTTGCTGCCAGGATTAAACCTGGAAATGGTCCACGGTTCAGCTGATGTAAGATGATTACATAAAAGTTCACAGGAGAAGACAGAAACCTCTTTGAAAGCAGTCTCATGCTAATGCACCCTATTGTCCGTTCACATGCTAAGCACTGTCTGTACATTTTTTAAAATAAAGATGCTTCTCAATGCCATAGAAGACCCTTTTTGTCTAAATGGTTCCATAAAGAATTTGTTTCACAATGTGGCGAAAGAAGGTTCTAGTAAAACTTCTAGTTAAAGTAAGAAAGAGATGGTTCTTTAAATAACCTTTGACTGAATGGTTCTTTGCGGCATCGCTATGAAGAACCTTTTAAAACACCTTTATTTTTAAGAGTTTATACTGAAGATAAATACAATTCATTGGTGATTTTCAGTTTTTTGCAGAGGTGTTTTGATGCAAATGACTACTTGATGCATTATTGTGTTTAGTCAGGTCTTCTCAAATGACTTTGAGGTCCATTTTGGATGAGATTGCGTGTTTATATTTGTAGCACTAAAAAAGTTGTTTACATCTCATTAGCCCTAATGTAAAGTTTTCAACCCCCAGTCAGGGCCTAGTCATGAGGTGTGTGCATGGTGGCGTTCATTTGTTGTTTATTCTCCTCTCTATAGCCGTCTTTTTCTTTACTCACCATCACTGACTTAACTAGGCTATACAGTGTTAAAGCGATTAGTTATTATATAGACACAAACTGTAGTACAATTTATATCTAAATGGTTGAAAAGCAGGAGAGTTTAAAACAATGTCCTTTTCAGGTGGTTTGGATGTAAGGCCCGCCTCTTGTGATGTCAGCAGGGAATCTTTGGGGTTTTCGGGGACATTATTTAAAGGACTAGCTCTTTCCGCAATATTCAGACACCTCTGGAATATCATCCATAACGGAATTACTTTGTTTTTTTTTTCTGTAAAGCTTTTAAGGCTGAGGAAACGTCATCCTACACAATATCTGTAAGTTGGATTTAATCTTCATAGGTTGATGATTTTTGGCTGTTTGGTGCTTTTTAATAGGGCTAATTTTATATATCCAGATATGCATTTTTTTCTTCTCCATTCTTTCTCTCTCTTTCTCTCTCTCCTTCTCCATTCGCAAGTGGATTAACTGAAGTATGCAGTTCCAAAGGAGCTGTTTGTGATGGATGTGTCTGGGGAGATTACAGTTTTCCTGTATCATATCTGATTTCACTTCTGTGCGCAAAATAAATATTACAACACCCAGATAAAAGACAAAAAAATGAAGATAAATTTTAAAGCCTTAAAAGATTTAGGTTCTTAAAAAAACAACTTGAGTGAAAAATTAAGTTTATTCATTGATGTGTTTTTTTTCTTTTCTCTACAGATATCTTCATTAACCATGTCGATGTGGTTTGCTGTACTTCATGTATTAGGTAGGCAATTAGTTTGCTCAAAGTGATTTTTACTGTGTTATTCTGAATTATTGCCATGCTGTATTGATTTCATTGCATATTTTTTTCCCCCACAGGTATTCTGTCTTTGACCTGTTGCACATTTGGATCAGATTTAAATGGTCAGTAAATTCCATTTTTATTTTCTTATTTTTTAAACTCTTTTCATATTAAATATAAGGAATTGAGTTACATTAGAGAAAAAAAATATATATATCTTTTTAAAAAGTTTATTTGCATTTTTATGTAAAACATGGCACTTAATTGTTTTAATTTAGTTTATTTCGTATTAATTCATTAATAGTAGCTTTTTAAAAAATATATAATTGTTTTATTTGAAAGATAAATGTGACCCTGGACCACAAAACCAGTCTTAAGTAGCTAAGGTGTATTTGTAGCAATAGCCAAAAATACATTGTATGGGTCAAAATGATCTTTTTTTATGCCAAAAATCATTAGGATATTAAGTAAAGATCATGTTCCTTGAAGATATTTTGTAAATTTCCTACCGTAAATATATCAAAACACAATTTTTGATTAGTAATATGCATTGCTAAGAACTTTTTTAGACCGTTTAAATTTTTTTTTTTTTTTGCACCTTCAGATTCCAGATTTTCAAATAGTTGTATCTCGGCCAAATCCTATCCTAATAAACCATACATCAATACAAAGCTTTTTTTATTCAGCTTTCAGATTATGCATTTCATAAAATTGACCCTTATGACTGGTTTTGTGATCCAGATTTACAAAAAATAATTTTACAAGTAATGTCTTATGTTATACATGTCTTAGTTCCAACACCAATTAGCTGTGGAACCCGTGCGGTGGACCTTCCAGACTCACGTCAGATAGTGCTTTGCCCGGCAAACTGCACTCTCTGGAGTCTGTCAGTGTTTGGTTCGGGAGTATATGCCTCTATTTCCAGCATATGTGGAGCAGCAATACACAGGTACAATCACAGAAGTAATGATACAGTCACTGACTTGTTAGACTTCTGTAAAAAACTCCAAAAGCAAGGAACGTATTTGTCTGTCATCCAGAGGAATCATAGGTCTATCCGGTGGACCTGTGGAGGTTCACGGGCTGCAAGGGAGGACAAACTACCTCAGCTCCTACGCTCACGGCATCCAGTCTCAGTCCCTGTCGCAATGGAGCTCCTCTTTCACTGTGGCCAGTTAGTGGAGACAATTATGATTTGCGTCATTACAAATTCTAGTGTCAGTTTTGATTTAGAATTTGTAGATTGCTACGGATGCAAAGTATTTTTTCTATTTCTCAGGAACGATTAGCTTGCCTTTGGAAGTGTCCAGCCAAACCAGCAGTTCTGCCACTGTTGCATCTGGAGCTGGTAAGAAGTATTTAGATGTGGAACTAGAAATAATTGACATGTGTAGTCTACACTCAGTATCTCTACTTCTCCATTGCAGCCAAGAAACCAGTCAAAAAAACAGTGAAGAAGCCTCCTCCAGCAACAGCAAACAGGGGTATGATCTGATTTTCTAATCTAATTGAAGTTGTTAGTCAAAGCAAATATGATGAAGATGACAAGAAAGTGCTGTGTAAATGTTGTTCCAGATTGCCCAGTAGATATGGCTTTGCTGCTGGATAGCAGCTATAACATTGGACAGCGGCGGTTCAACCTGCAGAAGAACTTTGTCAGTAAGCTTGTAGCCATGCTGAAGGTTGGAACGCCAGGTCCTCATGTAGGAGTGGTGCAAACCAGGTGATCTGTGCAAAGTCGCATAGTCGTTTAGCAATTTTTCCTTTGTCAGCGAGTATAACTTAAAATGTTTTTCTTTCCAGTGAGACACCTCGAACTGAATTCTACTTGTCGAACTATACAACAGCCAAAGATCTGACTTTTGCCATCAAAGAGATTCCATACATTGGGGGCAATACAAATACAGGTTTATAAACTCACCTTCAGTTAACATTTCAAATTAATGACTGAATGAAATGAATCTAGAACATCTCATTTAAATCATGCTACCTTTTTTTTTTTTTTGGAAAAGTAAAACAAAAAAAATAAATTGCCTTTCACAGTAATGCACTTACAATGGAAATCAATAGCTCCCTTGTATACATAAAAATACACACAGTTTCGAAATCTTCTGCTGAGCATAAATGTAGATATTTTGAAGAATGTGGTAACCATACAGCTGCTGGTCCCCACTGACTTCCATAGCCAGGAAAAAAAAATACTATGGAACTCAATGGGGCTCAGAAAATACTTTGTGTGTTTCACAAAGAAATTCAACTTGAATGTAAATAATGTCAGAATTTCATTTTGGAGTGACCGATCCCTTTAAACATCGAGGGCCAGATTTACTAACAGCTTGGCATTAAAATAGTACTGTCAGGATTTACTAAAGATGTGCAGTGAAGAATTAGCGCAGAAAAGGCATGGATGTTATTTTTGTGTCTGACCTTCTTAAATATGCATTTGTAGGAGTTTCCCTTTCAGATGCAAAATTCATGGGAGGAGAGTATTAAAATGATTCACGTGACACATTTGCGTTAGTCAAATTACTGGTATTTGCGCCTTTATTTAACGCCCCAAAAAGCATCTTAAAGGAGAAGTTCACTTCCATAACAAAACAGATAATTTACTCACCCCCTTGTCATCCAAGATGTTTGTCTTTCTTTCTTCAGTTGTAAAGAAATTCTGTTTTTTGGGGCAAACATTTCAGGATTTTTTTTCCATGTAGTGGACTTCTATGGTGCCCCCTAGTTTGAACTTCCAAAACGCAGTTTAAGTGAACATGCAAAGAAGATCAAACGCACTTTACAAAAAAGGTTAAACAGTGATGCAGGGTTATTTTGAAGTTTGAGAAGAAAATGAGATGGAAGTTTTTCGACCTACCCTAACTGTCATGAACTGGAATACACAGAGTTCACGCAGAGCTGGACAAGGATGGTTCGGAGCCCTTGAAAGCTTTAAACTGCATTTTGGAAGTTTAAAATCAGGGGCACGTTAGAAGTCCACTATATGGAGAGAAATCCTGAAATACATCATTTCTTTAGGACTGAAAAGGACTGAAAGACATGAACATCTTGGATGACAAGAGGGTGAGTAAATTATCTGGAAATTTTTGTTCTGGAAGTGAACTGCTCCTTTAAAGCAGGTAGTATTTTGCGCAGCTGTTGATAGATTGCACTAGTCATTATGGAAATTGTCTGGCCGTGTCTGTTTAATTGTCTGCATTGTCAGTAAATCACACACAGAATTTTCCCCTTCTTTATGGAATTGCGCTCCAATGCTAATTTGCCTTGTTTAGTATATATGGCCCTAAATGTCACCCTAAAAGAAAACCCTGTGCATGTTCTGATTCCAAATATGCTGATATTCAGACCAACAGCATGATGTGAGTGTGACACTGCTTTTATACAACAGTTCAATAAATAAGTGACTTTACTATTGTGAAATTTTAGACAGAGTTAGCAGTAATTTGCCTATTTTTTGCGCAAGAAAATAGTTCTAAATGAAGCCACAGCATTTGCACATTCAGTGTTTTGAGCTAATTGGTTGAGTGTATGATTCAATAATTCAGTCATAAACTGCTTTTATTCCTGAACAAATAAGCGTTTTATTTTTTCAAAGGAATCGGTTGAGTGAATGATTCAGTTACTCAAGGGCAGTCACTTGTTTTGTTTCTGAAGGAATAAAGTGTTGTAGAATTGGTTGAATAAATAATGAATAAATTAATTACTAGCCGGGTTTCCATCCAAAGTTGCAAACGTATGCGCGAAATTGAAAAATTGCACAAAACATTAATGAATAAGCACCGTTTCCATTCCATTTCACAAAATCTAAAAACCACCTAAAGCGAGTGTAAAACCTTTTTTTTTCCTCTCAATTTGCCATTTTTATCAAAAATTTAAAATATGCCTAATGGTAATTTTGCAAAAACTGCCATATATTGCAAAAAAGTTTTTACACTCGAATGAGGTGGTTTTTCAGGCAATTCGGAAAAATTTTTTTTTAGTAAAACTGCAATGGAATTTTTTTTCGCATTTACAGCACCTTGCGTACGTTAAAAAGTCACATGATCATGCTTTAATGTACTATAACCTAAAAAAAAATATTATATGTGGCTGCTTATTAGTCATCTACAGAATGCTTGAACAAGGGGCTTTCCTTGCCATTAAAACTGGTACAACAATGTAGCATGCAAAATTTTCAAAATGCCTAACAAAAACATTCAAAATGCCTTGGCCCATAGACTTACGTTGCAAATGCATTACTGTAATTGCATTGTACTGTTCATTAGTTTTTACAGTCAATATGCTTTTGTTTAATTACTGACAGCATGCCACAGATAACGACTACCTTGTATTAAACTCATTCTCTGACACCTAATGACTTTAGTTGGATTGATTTAATATTGAAGATGCTTTGACTTCAATAAGTAGAACTTGGCAGGCTTGAGTTATTGTCTTTTGCGCAGGTAAGGCCATACTGCACACTGTGAGGAATTTCTACAATCCGGATTTTGGTGTTCGGAGAGGTTACCCACGAATCATTGTGGTGTTTGTCGACGGGTGGCCTTCTGATAATGTGGAGGAAGCTTCAATTTTAGCCAGAGAGTCTGGTATTAACGTCTTCTTTGTGTCTGTCGCCAAACCTGCCCCTGAGGAGATGAGCCTGGTGAGCGATCAAGACTTCATGAGAAAGGTAAGATGTTGAATTCAAGGGGGAAAAAAACATAATAACATCTGAGTTTGCTGAAATCAAACTCAAATTATTATGTATCTCACAGGCAGTGTGCAAGGACAATGAGTTCTTCACCTTTACCATGCCCAGCTGGTTCAGCACCAACAAGTTTGTGAAGCCACTCGCTCACAAACTGTGCTCCATCGATCAGATGCTCTGCAGTAAGACATGCTATAACTCTGTCAACCTTGGCTTCCTGATTGATGGCTCCAGCAGTGTAGGTGATGGCAACTTTCGGCTCGTGCTGGACCTTCTCGTCTCCATCGCACGCCACTTTGACATCTCTGACATCGGCTCTCGCATCGGCGCCATTCAGTTCACCTACGACCAAAGGATGGAGTTCAACTTCAATGACCACACCACAAAAGATAATGCTCTGAGGGCCATGCAGAACATCCCATACATGAGCGGAGGAACGGCCACTGGAGACGCCATCAACTTTGCTGTGCGGAGTCTCTTTAAAACCCGAACAGGCTCCAACAAGAACTTCCTCATCATAATCACTGACGGACAGTCTTACGATGATGTGAGAGGGCCGGCTATGGCTGCCCAGAGGGAGGGTACGCTTTTTCACTGACATTTCATCTAGAACAGGGATCCTTAAATCTGGCCTCCGAGATCCACTTTCCTGCAGATTTTAGCTCCAAGCCTCAAACTCACCTACCTGTGATTTTCGCATGATCTTGAAGACATTGATTAGCATGCTCAGCTGTGTTAAATTAGGGTTAGAGCTAAACTCCACAGGAAAGTGAATCTCACGAGCCAGATTTGAGGATCCCTGATCTAGAACTTGAGATTTCAGCCAAGATTCCTGAAGGTCCAGGGGTCTGTTGAGAAAATCGTGTTCTTATTTAAAGTTACAACCTTGCCTTATTTTTAATAGTGAAGGTCCCTGAGGTGGTAAGGGTGTAGATGGCTCTGTAAAGGTTAAAAATGCATGCTCTAGAACATTTTAAGAGCTCTTAATATATCAATAGCACAAGTAAATGCAATGTTTTCTTTACCATGTTCTTGTTTCTTCACAGGAATTACTGTGTTTGCGGTGGGCGTAGCTTGGGCTCCAATGGAAGATCTGAAGGCGATGGCATCTGAACCCAAGGAAAGCCATGTGTTTTTCACTCGTGAGTTCACCGGCCTTGCGCAGTTCCAGCAGCCCATCGTACGAGGCATCTGCAGGGACTTCACAGAGTTCAACTAGATAGTGCACCTGAATAGAAAGTAAGAAATGGAGGAAAAATGTGCAGGCGTGAATAAGAAAAATCACCATTGTCTTTTATAGAAAAAGGGATTTGAATGGTTTTGTTTTTAAGGTATTGGTACGTTTGATCCAAAGGATTTTACAGCTTAATTGAGAATGTATCACACAGTATTGTATGTCAACCTCTCTATAATGTGGAGAATGTAATTATTTGTGATTTATAGTCTTTCTCTTTATTGTTCCTGGTGAAAAAAAAAACATTCATTCGCTGCTTCTGGCGCGTCTTTTTTTTTTTTTCCTGTGGCGGGGTCACTAACAAAAGGCTCTTTTATATTAATTTCAGCACTTGAAGGTTCAATTCCGGTCATGATGAGGATTGTCAGTGAAACAGCGCCCTCATATGCATTCTGACAGCAGTACACAAATACACAGCTTTCATTCACACATTAATAGATCTGGGTTATATAATAAAATATAGTCCTTCCCAGGTGTAGCAAACAATACACATGCACTGTAGTACGTCACATTTTCACGAGCAATCACACATGTCTTGGTGAAAACGGTTGAAAAGTTACCGTATGATTATATATCGTTCATTTTTTTCCTTTTCTTAAATTATACTTTCATGTATTTATCTAACCTATGTCTGTGTACCTTTCCATATGCATGCTTTACTGTCTCACGTAATGAAAACAGAGGGGAGGAGGGGCATCAAACTGCTTGTACATTTGTTTATAATTTATTACTTTCTTCTCAATAAAGGACAAGGTGTTTGTACAACTTGACCAGCTGAACAAACTTGAACATTTTCATAACACGTGTAGTAGGCGTTTTGTTCAATCTTTATTAAAACCGTGAATCCTGGGAACCGTCATTCGTCAGAAATGACCCGTGATAAATACAACGCTGCATTAATTGTCGAGACAAGGGGCATGTTGCATATACAGATACACCATTTAATATTTATTATAGACATTTTATATACATTACTTTTCAACAGTTTGTTTCGCTATGTGGTACAATCTTTAAAATCTGTTGATTCGTAGTAAATCAAAAACCTTACAAAACTCATCAAAACTCTTCAAACTGATCAGAACTTTTGGAAGACTAGAAAAAATACTTTATTGTAGTATTAATCATGCATTACACAAACAAAAGGTCTTTTGTTACACCATGAACTGCATTGTTTCCTTTAAAAATCATTGAACAGATTGGGGCAGAACGACCAAACCAAGTATTTAGAGTAAATTTGATTGACAACTCCAATCCCCAAAATTAAAACTATCATTTACTCACCCTCACACCATTCCACATCCATATAGATGTTGGAACACAAAAAAGAAGATATTTGGAAGAATGTTGGTAACCCAACATTCCATTGAGTTCCAAAACAGCTTTTATGTTCCAGTTACGACATGAGGGTAAGAAAATGACTGATTATTACTTCGGGGTGAACAATCCCTTTAACATATTTCTCCCCTGATCTCCAGCATCACGAGGTGAATTCAAACCTCGTTTTCAGCCAACCAAGAGACGGTATGTTTAATTTCCCATCGTTCGGTTTGGTTAGCGACAGCCCAATCTTTGAGTTTCCATCAAGCTATGCTCTGAACAAAGGATAAGACTATCCACAAACTGAAAATAAATAGCGTTCGGATTTCTAACCTGTGATACTTAAACTCATTTTACAGTAAGGTGTACAGAAACATCACATAGTGACAGGATGCTGCAGTTTATTTGTAAATTCCTAAAAGCTCTCAGGGCACCACGCGCTGTGCTTCTACTAGCGTACGGTCTCTCCGTTATGTGATAAAACGACGTTAAAGCAATGTAGTATGCGTGAGGAGAGCACTCATCCAGGGTTTCCAGAAACACAAGACCTTCATGAAGGAGAACCGCGTAAAATGGAGGGCTTGAGTGGGATAATAGTCCCTTTAAAAAAAATGTGATTTCAGCGGTTTTATGACAGTCTTTATTTATATAAAATTGATTATAAAAACTATACTTTTTTTACACAAAAAATGAAACAAACGCTAACGGTATGAAGGTTGACTGAGTTTAACTGTATTCGTTCGCACGCTACATTAGGGTGACGGAGATTAGGGTCTGGTTTATGGCTCGGCAGGGCGGGACTCAGTTCCTCTGGTGCCCGGACGATGGTCGGTGACAAGCTACTGATGGATGAACATGATAACCACTCCATGGTCACTGAAACATACCTACAGGACACATTATCAGCTCAGTTCAAAACCAGTCAAAAGGCTACAAACACTGGTTTCACTCCAGCTTTGACTTACAGTAAATTACAGTTAATTTTTTTCTTTTTTCGAGGAAAACAAAAAGAAGATTAAAACTGATTGAGCACTCCACACTGGCTTCGCAAAAAGAAGAAAAAAAAAAAACGGCACGTCCCCCTCTTGGCACCTGGTATCGGTTGTGTGTGTGGTGTGGGATTGACAGCGTAGGTGGAAGCCACTTCAATGTAGTGTGAGAAATGCTACTCTTGTTACACAAGGCAGTGAAGCAGTCCTTTCTTTCTCTCGTCTTTACGTATGCATTAATTCGGACGTGCTTTTATACAAACACTTTGGCCAGGGCATCGGCTCCGGCGCTTCCTATGTATGCCTTAGATGGGTGGAAGGCAACGTCATAAATGGCCTCGTCCGACTTCTTCCTGTGAGCGGTAACCTCCTGCACGCAGGTCTTGCTGTCCATGTTCCACAAGCGAATGGAACTATCATGACCTGTGTTAGAAGAAGAGACATTACGTTTCAATTTAAGGGACAATTCAACATAAAATTAAAAATCTGTCTGTCATTGATAAATGTGTGCAATAAATAAGCCAGAACCACAAAACCAGTCATAAGGATTTATTTTTTTAAATTGAGATTTATGGTTTGTTAGGATAGGAATAAATTTGGTCTAGATACAACTATTTGAAAATATGGAATCTGAGGGTGCAATACAATCAAAATTTTGAGAAAGTTGTCCAAAAGAACTTCTTAGCAATGCATATTACTAATCAAAAAATACGTTTTGTTGTTTACAGTTGTAATGTACTAAATTTCTTAATGGAACATGATCTTAATATCATAAAATCTTTTGGCATGAAAGAAAAATCGATCATTTTGATCCACACAATGCATTTTGGGCTACTGCTACAAATAAACCCGTGCTACTTAAAGGGTTTGTGGTCCAGGGTCACAAATGATAATGGTAAAGTGAGGACATCTTTGATACAGTAGCTGAAAGAGGGAAAAAGCAGCACACTTACTTCCTGACATCAAGTAAATGCCATTTGGATCTATAGCCAGACTAGTAACAGCATCCAAGTGAGCCACCATTGCATGGATGGCTTTACCTACAAAAAGAGATGGATGGAAGGTGATGAATAATCCCAAACATCAACTAATCTTATCTTTTCTCTGGATATTTCTGACTTCGGGCAAAATATAGTTGAACAAAAATGTTTCATGAACTAATAATACACTGATACATTTTCTGAGACTTTAAACAACTAAAGCAAAATGGGATTTGTTTTTTTTGTTTTTTTAAGAAATTCAGCAATTAAATTAAATTGCATTAATTTGATTGATAAATGTTCCACAACATTTCTCTCAAATGAATGCTGGTCTTTTAAACTTTCTATTCAAAGAATCCTGAAAAAGGTATTATGGTTTATACAGAAATATTAAGCAGCATTGCTTTTAACTGTGATGATAATTGGAAATGTTTCCTGAGGACCAAATCAGCATATTAGTATTTACTAAACGTACTAAAAATATATACATTTTAAAATTGACATTTAAAAAACAAAAAAACAAAACAGATAACAGCTAATGTTTCACAATATTATTGTTTTGCTGTATTTTTGATATTTTTGACATAAAAGTCTTTATGAAAAACAGAGAGCCCTATGATTTCCGTGATGTGGAAAACAAAGAAAGAATCGTGGAATCGGAATTTACTTTATAACTAAAGGTCCGGACAAAATAAAAGTTTAGTTTAACTTAAAGGAAACTGTGACAGAAAAATATTAATATTAAAATATTAATGTAATACAGCACTACTACTACTACTACATTTTTTTATTAAAATATTTAAAGGAATATTTGCCAGAATTTATTTAGCAGAAAAATGTATTAAACAGTATTTCTAGAGAAAAAAAATACTTAAAAAGAAATACTTTTTCCTTATTAAACTTAATGAGATGCTTATTAAACTTGTTAAATTAATTAATTAAGAGATGCTTTTGATTATTAATATTTAATGAAACCATTAAAATAATATTAAATATTAAAATATTAAAATTTGGCAAAAATAAAACATAGGGCCTTAAAAACATAAAACATTTAATAAATTGCTGTTGAATATATTAAGTTTCCTGATTTCAATTAATTAGACATGCTTTCTGATGAATAAAATGGAACCATTTAACTATTAAAACAGAGTCCAGAAAAATTAAAATGGCAAAAAGCATAATCCAGATAAATTGAAACAAAACAAAACGAACAAACGACTAAACAAAAAAAAAATAAAATAAAAAATTTGGGGAAAAAATAAAGATTTAATTCGAGTATTATAAAGCATTGTAAATATTTGACCGACATCAAACTTGAACTAATAATACAGTGTTGGTGGAAGTATATTTTATAATGATACAATAAAAAAAACGTACCTGATTTATTATCAAAGAATTTGATGTGTCTATCCTCGTGAGCGGTGACTGTGATTGGCAGGGTGGGGTGGGTGACTACTTTATTAATGTGATTCCCAAAAGGAATAGCTGCAAAACAAGCAGAAGAAATTAAACACAACAAATCCAATTCTCACACACCTGTAATTAAATGACTGAACTACAGTGGTGGCCACCAGCTAAAAATGGTTTATGTCAGTTATGTCTATATTTTGCTGTAGTTAATTTTGCCATCAATTGTAATAAACCAGTGAGTCAGACAACAACTAGTGCTCCACACAGAGATCTGATCTCGTCATCATCATCATCCAGTCTGTCTGGAATGACATGAAGAAACAGAAGAAACCGAGACAGACTAAATCCAGAAGAACTGTGGCAAATTGGCAATGTTTCCAAGATGCATCAAGAAACCTACATGCAAAGCTACAGTACTGTTAAAAGTTTTAGGCTCTTGTGTAAAAAGAGGATGCTGTCAAAAATAAATGTCACAAGTAGATTTTCTTTATCAATTAACTTCTATTAACAAAATAAATCAACATTTGATGTGACCATCCTTTGCGTTTAAAGCAACTTAGGTGCACTTGTGCATAGTTTTTTTAGGTAGGTTTTTTATGAAGCATGTTGGAGACGTTGCCACAGTCCGTCTGGATTTAGTCTGTCTCAGTTTATTCTGTTTCTTCATGTCATTCCAGACAGAGCACTGGCTATTGTCAGACTCCTTGTGCAAACAAAAATCTCACTGGATTATTACAATTAATGGCTAGATGAATGTTTGAAAATGTAAACTGATATTTCCAACTGACACACTGCAGCAAAAGATAGAAATAACTGACTTAAAACCACTTTTTAGCTGGTGAAAAATCTAGTGTTTGTAATTTTGGCCAACATTGTATATATATATAAATGTTCTATCACATTTCCACAAGTGCACTTTGTCTTTTTTAAAACGGGGTTCCTGCAGATATGAACAAGTGAAATTTAAGACTTTTTAAGACCTTTTTAATACCACCTTATATGAAATTTAAGACCTAAACCTGTAATGGAAATAGATATTATATTACATGCATACATGTAATATTTAATGTGTTTAATGTAAAAAGTAAACAAAATTTCATGGCTGCCATAAGTTAAATTTATTACTTTGATATACAGTGAACTTTTCATATCAGCAGATACTATTCCACACAAAATATGCCACTAGAAATATCTGATGAAAAAAAATTTCTGAAGCAATATTTTCATCAGTGCTCTATAAAGGTAAATCAAATACGCAGATTTAAGATAATAAAGGCCTTTTTTTTTTTTACTTTTGAAATGTATGCATTACCTTTGAAATTTATTTTATGAATTTATCAATAAATTCGTAATGTCTGTTAGCAGTGAGATTACATAATTTACACTGCAAAATTAAAAGTGAGATTATTGTTTTAAATACATTTATTGATTTATAAATATATAAATTAGAAATGTTGGGTGTGGAGGCATACTTTTAAACACACTAAACTACCAGCAGGTGGCGGTAAGTCACTTCATGAGCGAGTCATTTCAACTGATTCGAGCAAAACGCTGAATCATAGCAAAACGTTGCTAGGAGAATGCTTCTGCTGCGATCCTTGCTTGGAACTATTTTCGTTGGTGAAACAGAACAAAACAGTGAAAATATTTTGTCTAATATGTAAGCAACTACTTGTTTACTGAGCTAAAAATTAATGTAACATTTGTAATTGTGAGAATATTCAGCAAAAAGCTCACTTGGTATATTACTGAACTGTATCATGTTATAAATAAACTATACATTTTAAATTTTTACCTCAGTGTGTTTCTTTAGAGTGTGTTATGCTCATTTGTTTTAAAGTATGTCACAAATAGACCAGAAATACACTATCCATTATCAATTTCTGTTTACGTTGAATGTATTAAAATATGAATCTTTCTTGCCTTTCGATGCTTCGCTAGTTGTTTTTGTCACTTCAGTTTTAATCAGGCGGTTTGTTCGGTCGGGCAAGTAAAAAAAAACATTTTAAAAGTATGTCCAAGGCTGGCGGTCAGCTAGCTCGACCTATATTTATTATTATTATTATTGAGAACATTATATACAGAAAAAGGTAGTTTGACCTGTATTCTGCTACTGCGATTCTGTCTGAAGACGCAGTAACTTCCGCAGGGGGAGAAAAAAAATCTACAGTTGTTAGCAACTGGCCTTAGCCAAGCCCTATATTCAGTTTTTTCAAGCTAAGTATCGCTAAACTTGCACTTCCCCATAGCTAAAAAGTTAAATCCATTTTACTTCTGCGGTACAATCCGAGAGAGACTCGCGCCAATAACAGAAAGCTGATTGGCTATTGCATGTTGGTCTCATTTGTAGTTTAAATACAGCAAATTATATTTGGAATAGTGAAATAAAGAACTACAACACCACGGAAACAACAAAAAGAGAATTTAAATGAGCATTTGAGGAAGCGTTACATGGACAAAATTTTAAATTTTGATTTTTAAATTTTAGACTTTTTGAGACCCCGCGGGAACCCTGTTAGAACAAATGTGAGGGACGTACCGCTCTCTCCCTGTGCGGAGAATACCACAACAGGCTGTGATGTCTCTAGATCATAAACGACAACATCTCCCGTGTTGTAGGATGCCACCATATGAGCTGGATCACACCCATTGAAATCAATTGATGTGGGAACACCATGATCTGAAAAGCAGAATATGAAGGAATTAGTTTGCCAACATGTCATCGAATACAGAACGGTGCAAACAAGATGCATTACGCTCACCTCTGTCTGAGTTCAATGTGCTGAGACACGGTGACTTCTCCTCAGGGTTCCACAGCTTGATTGTCCCATCAGCTGAACAGGAGAGCAGCCGGTTTTTGATTCCACTGTAAGCCAATCCCCACACTGCGTCACTGTGACCCAACAACGTACCAGCCAACACACTGGGATCTGAGTGAAACACATGACACACATAGAAAAGATACTAGTGAGCAGGCAGGTTTCCTGCTTTTAAATTCTTGCTTGGTAAGTCTCAAAATGAGGCATAGACTTAATCTTCTCACCATATGTGTCATAAGGGTCTACGTTAGAGCTGGGGATGTTCCACCACTGTATTGTTGAATCGATTCCACCACTAAAACACTGCTCGCCGCTCGAGGTCACAGCCAATGAGAGCACAGGCCCACTGCAGCAACACAACAAACAGGTTAAGAGGATTTGTGAGAGAAAATATTACTGTCTGAAAAGCAGATTACATTATTGTTGATTCAGGGACATGTACAATTTTATGAATGAGAATGCATTACAAAAGAAAATACCACATCAAGTGCTATTTCTTTCTGGTAGTTTATGTAAAATGAGTACAAGCAATATTTAGTGTCTAATGCAATGATACTCAAACACTTAAATGTTTCTGAAGTGTCCAAATACTTTCTGGGGGCCATGTAGGTGTATTAAAGTACACAGTCATACAATCTTTTAGTCAAAACAGTGCCAGAAGAACACTTTATACACTTGGGTTTGTTAAAGGATAACTATTGCAAAAATGTAACCTGGGCTTTTTTTTTTTTTACTGTAAATGAGACAAACATATCTAAAAGCATAATTACGACAAACGAGCCGTTTTTGAGATTGACCGTGATTTCGTTTTGTGGTCAATGGCCGGTGAATGGGAGTACTAGGGGCATAACTTTGAGCGATATTTTTACAACATTAAGAAGGCTCGACACACCATGAAACTTTGCTCGAAGTATCGCCTGGGTCTCTACACATGAACTTGAGCATTGAGAACATTGTTTGTGTACACAGAGTTTACTAAAAAGAACGTTATTGAACAACTCGCTTTCACTGTTTGGGTTTCCGCTCGCGGCCGTCTTGCCAGTCAAGAAGTGTCGATCTCCGAATGCGAGGATGGATAGGTCCTAACGCATATTTCCATATAAATGCACAGCTAATTCGTTGTTTTGTCACAAGTTAAAAACAATGTTAACCTTCTAGTTGTAAAAAGAGCCTCATATAAGCCTAATATTTCGTCCTATGGAGTCCATTCATTCGCATTCGGAGATCGGCACTTCTTGACTGGCAAGACGTCTCTAGCGGCCAGTCGATGAATTGCAGTTTAAGTCACTTCCGTGTTGGTTTCAATAGAGAGAGCGGGCGGTTGTCGCTTGTGTGTCGAGCCTTCTTAGTGTTGTAAAAATATCGATTTTGATGCGCTCAAATTTATAACCCCTAGAACTCCCATTCACCGGCCATTGAAAACAAAACGAAATCACGGTCAATCTCAAAAACGGCTCGTTTGTCGTAATTATGCTTTTAGATATATGTTTGTCTCGTTTACAGTAAAAAAAAAAAAAAAAAAAAAACAGCCCAGGTTGCATTTTGGCAATAGTTATCCTTTAAATTCTTGCCCTGGTCAGCTATATGTGTGATGTGGAAACATCCTACAGCAACAACAGTGAAATTGTAGACCACACACGCTCACAGGAACAAGATCTCAGAGTGTAAATATCATGTGGCCTTGTTTAAGACACTCACTATCCAGTTCCAAACAACAGCAATGACTGAAGAGAAGCTTGCCAAGAGCTTTATGACATGGGTTTAAAGGACACTCAATCATTTTTGCCAATTAAAAAGTCTTCTAGAAAAAGTAATTTTATTTTTCAAAAGTTGTTTTCAATCAGGGGCCTTGTACAAGTGCCCAAGAGGTCCTTAATATGACTTCAAACGATTTTAAAATTAGACAAAATTGTGACACTTTACAATAAGGTTCCATTAGTTCATGCATTAACTAACATGAACAAACAATGAACAATACATTTATTACAGTATTTATTAATCTCTGTTAATGTTAGTTGAATGAAAATATAGTCATTTCATGTTAGTTGACAATGCTTTAATGTTAACAATAACAACTTCTGATGTTAATAATGCATTAATAAATGCTGTAGAAGTATTGTTCATTCTCATGTTAATTAATGTCAACTATTAAACCTTATTGTAAAGTGTTAATGCCAAAATAATTAAAATAAGCTATTTCTTATTTCAATGCACCCTCTCAGCAACTCTCTTTTTTTGTCTTTGAAGAACCAGGATTCTCACAATCCTGCAAAATCTTCATATCTGTGAAATGCTTATTTTAAAAGTGGTCATTTTTATAATAAATAATTTGTTTAACGCCAAGCTGTAAAATAATTTAAGTAGAAATTGGCAAGATAAAAACATTAATTAAAAAAAAATATTATTTAGTACATCAAAAATTATAAAAATTGTTATGGGGCTAAATATTGTTGTGGACAATGGTAGAGTCAAAATGATTGAGAACCACTGTTCTACAATGAGCAGGTCGCCCCCTTATGGACAGAATCAGGTAGGCATCACATGACCAGCAACATTATTACTAACCATAATAATGAGGAAATATGATGGAACTTCAAGCTCTCACTCAAGCCAACTGTTTCCACCAACAATACATAAATAATAACTGGGATTGAATACACACGTGTTTTTCTCTCCACGGATGTGTGTAGTATGACAGCAAAAAGAAAGCTCTAGCAAGATATCTCAAATTAGTAAACATAAAGGGATAGTTCACCCCTAAATGAAAATTCAGTCATTAATTTTTTCACCCTCATGTCATTCCAAACTCCTAAGACCTTCAATCCTCTTTGAACACAAATTGAGATATTTTTGATGAAATCAAACAGCTTTCGGACCCTTCATAGACAGCAACGCAACTGACACGTTCAATGCTCACACGTTTTGTGATACTCTCGTGGATGTGCATCAAAGACTGACATGAAAGAGAAGAGATTGCTGAATAAAGTCATTTTTGTTATTTTCTTTGCACACAAAAAGTATTCTCGTAGTTTCATAACATTACGGTTGAACCACTGATGTCACATGGGACTATTTCAATGATGTCCTTACTACTTTTCTGTGTCTTGAATGTGGTAGTTGTGTTGCAATCTATGCAGTCGAGATGTAACAGTATGAAAATTTCTTATCACGGTTATCAGTTATCAGCATAAATAGTTTCACCAAGTTTTAGATTTAAAATCTAAATAAAATCAAATAAAATTTGTTTTCTTGCATAAACAAACAAATAACAGTACCAATGACGTCCAGATTTTAAATGACTGACAACAGTTTATCTAATAACACGTATGAAATGTTCAAATAAAACTATAAATGGGTAATATCATATTTCAAAAGGGTTTAGTCAAAATGATTTAATATTAATGAGCTGATTAATAACTGATTATATCTATTTTATCTGCTCCATAAATAATTCTAAATACCTTATCCAAATTGTTTAAATGTGTAGAATCCATATAAGCTTGTTTTTTTTATCAACCGGTCAACATTTACAGCAGCAAATCTGGTCTGTTTTTAGTCAGACAAAAACTGCATACAGGCTGAATGTGAATGTAAGTCTTTGTAAATCCACTTTATGGCAGCAGGTGGCGCTTATGGAAAAGCTGAATTAGAGCGGTTTCCATAACCTCCATGGACAAAGCAGTATTGCTATTAAGAACACTAATTTATTAGGTATTACATGGAGCAAAGATGAAAAACAAAATGCCATCAAATCTTTTCTGAATACAGTCAGAACCTTCAGAGTTATGTTCATATAATTAATTAATTTATATATTCATTTGATTAATTCCCTTAGCACTCTTTTAAAACCTCATTGTTTGATGCCATGTTTTTACACAAATGAAACTGATCTGTATGATCTGTGCACATGGGAAAGTTATTTAAACTTTGCTGTATGCTGAATAGAATTTTTTATAGTATAAATAGACAGTTGTTTAAATCACAATAATCAAAAAGGGGTCATATGATGTTGCTAAAAAAAGAGCATTATTTTGTGTATTTGTTGTAATTCAATGCATTTATGCAGTTTGGGGGTCAAAAACATTATTTTCCACATACTGTACATTATTGTTGCTCCTCTCTGCCCTACAAAACTCACTGTTGATGGAAACCAAGATGTTCTCTGATTGGCCAGCTATCTGGTGCGTTGTGATTGGCCAAATACCTCAGCGTATGACAGAAATGTTACGCCCCTTACAGGCTTTACCATGCCATTTCTCGACTTGGCGAGATGAACAATAAGACCCATTATAAACGAGGCATTTGTTGCATCCAATGGGGACATAACTGCTGATTAACTGTCATACTGTCTTTTTATGCATTGCGTCGTGCCATGTAAACATAACACCATGTCTGCATTTGCGATCGTAGAACGAGAAACAAAAAGCACTACTGTACACTGCTCAAAACTCATGTTTGAATAGTCAGTACTGAATTCTTTAAATATGAAAACTTACTTACAGGCCGTCAGTCAGAAGCGCAGACTGTCCTTGCAACATTGGAATTGCTCCACTTTATAGCCTTAACCCTTCATGTACAGCTGGCATTGTAAGCTGCTCTCCCAGGTTTAGGAAACAGTCCTCCGTGAAATGCGCATCATACACTCGAACATTTGCGTTGTACTGTTCCGGAACAGTGTTGTAAATATAACTTAACCACTGATTTCTAGTTGTGTCCTCATTTGGAAGGCCAGAGTACTTTGGCTTTCAATGAAACGCACTGCGTCTCCACAACATGGCGGCTGCAACAATACTACAGCCGGTAAAAGTTACACCTTCTTTCTTTCCATATACACAAGGGGGTGTTATGCTAATCCACTCACCCTGTGATGTGGACCAGTGGGGCGTGTTTGAATGAGCCGTTTTAGGGAGGTGTGGCCAAGTCTTAACTTTCATAATAAATATCTCTTTGGTTTTGAGACTTTAAGCTTTGCAACTTTACAGATCTCATCTATGCACAAACAGCTTGTAACACTTCAAAGACAAAGGAAAACAAGAAACCGTATCATATGACCCCTTTAATGATAATTCAAATATGAAACAGTAATACTAACCATGGGGAATTTTAGCATGATTTATCATCAAACCGGTAACCATTCCATCCCTACTATGCAGGGTCAGAAAGCTCTCGGATTTGATCTCTTAATTTGTTTTCTGAAGATGAACCAAGGTCTTACAGGTTTGGAACGACATGAGGGTGAGTAATTAATGACAGAATTTTCATTTTTGAGTAAAGTATACCTTTAACATAACCATTCACATTTTTGGCTGCTGTGTTGTGGATTCTGGAACGGTAAAAACACCATTCTCTGGAGACATGAATCTCATGGACCTTTCTAAAAGCATAAAACTGTGGCAATGCCTACATGTACAGTATCGTCCATACTGTTACAACCCTTTCACCCTATTGAACACATTTAGGATAAATAACAACAACCTTGGCATCCATTTTTGTTGCTCTTGTAAGAAAATTTCTAATCTGCTGTTCTAATCTAATGTTTTGAAATGTTTGTGTATAAAAAGTCAACATCACGAAATCAATACTCACATATGCCCTCTAAACGTGTATATGGGCTCCACATCAAAAGAGGCACTTCTGCAAAGCAAGATGAACTTTGTTTAGCGGTTTGCTTGGAACATTAATGTTGCATGATAAAATCAATGTGATTCTTGCGACGTCATTGTAAAGATCAAACCAATCCCAAGACATCCCGTTCCTTGGAAAGCCACAGCGAGCACTTACTTTTTGGCAGGAACGGTCTTCTGGAGGTTCCACAGTTTGAGGGTGTGGTCTTCCGACACTGTGACCAACACCGGTTCCACAGGATGGAAGGCCAGGGCCCGCACTCCATCAAAGTGGCTTCGCAGGGTATATTTGGGATTCCATGTCTTCCTGAACGCATCCTTATTGGCTGGCAGCTAAAAATAGAGGGTGGGGGGAGGGGCCGTTGTAGAGGCATTTTAACAACTGTGAAATGAAACCTGGAAATTGCAGGTCGACTAGCTGTGAAGCATTAGGATAGTTGTCCTATTTGAGCGCACAGCAAACCACACAGGCTTGGACAACCGAGGTCCTCTGTAACCTTTATACAGAATGAAACTAATATAGTACATGACATTTGAGTAAACAGGACCGGCTGTTTTTATAACTGATGGTTAACACAATACAGACTGGATTTAAAAATTGAGCAGGAAACAGATCTTTTTTTTTAAGTAGAGGCTATTATTTATTAATGCCAGAATGGAGTATTATTAAAGCAGAAGAGCGGGCGTACTTACATCATAGCTGTATTCAGCCTCGTCATTGGACACAGTCAGATCTGCGAGGTCTCCCAGGCCCAGCACACTTTCCAACATGTCATCAGAGCCCATGATAAAGGACTTGCCCCCACCAGGCGTGAATGGCAGAGGCTCGGCTAAGAATAGGAAAGAGAAGAGAAGGGCCCAGTAAACAAGGTGCCACACCTTGGAGTGAAAAACAAGGCTTAAGCTAAAGATTGTTTAACAAACACATACATCAGCAGTTGAACAGTTTTGTGAGGGTGTAATACAGAACATAAATCTAAAGTAATAATATGGGTTGGATCAATAGCAAAATTTTGCCTCGCCTTTGGTACCTCTGTGGGGTATCCCAAAAAGCAGGTTATTCAACATACCCGGGTAAGTTTATAGAGTAAGTAAACACTGACATCAAATAAAAAAAATTAGGTAATAATAACTAATTCCTATTCTATTTTTTGTAATCAAATTTTGATGCTAAGTATTATATTAGTTAGAAACATTGATTCTCTTATGTTTAATTAAATGCAATTTGTAATGCTTCAATAAGTATTTTTTTAATTGGTTGTGTTACACATTTTGTAATAAACTATATTACATAATATTGTATATTACTATATTTCCTTAGAACCATACACTGTGCAACCTATAGAGGCCCATTTCCGCCAGTGTATAAAAAAGGTAACTGTGACATTCTCACAATTTAGACTTCTTTTCTTCGCAATTTTGACTTTTTTTCTCAGAATTGTAAGATACGTCAGTTAAGTCAGAATTGACAGATGTGAACTCGGAATTCTGAGAAAAAAAGTCAGAATCACGAGATGTAAACTTAAATTTGAGGAAAAAAAAAAAAAAAAGAAAGAAAAAAGTTTATATCTCACAACAATTGCAAGTTGTATCTCACAGTTCTAGGGAAAAATGTTAGAATTGCAAATTTATGTTGTAATTCTGAGAAAAAAAGTCTGAATTTTACATTTATATCTTGCACTTCTGAGAAAAAAAGTCTGAATTTTAAATGCATATCTTGCAATTCTGAAGAAAAAAGGTCAAAATTGCAAGTTTATCTCTCGCAATTCTGAAGAAAAAAAGTCACAACTGCAAATTTATATTTTGCAATTATGAGGAAAAAAGTTAGAATTGACAATTTCTCTCTCGCAATCCTAAGGAAAAAATCTATATCTCGTAGTTCTAAGGAAAAAAAGTCATAATTTAAAGTTTATCTCTCGCAGTTCTGAGGAAAAAAGTCAGAATCGCAGGTTTATATCTCGCAGTTCTGAGGAAAAAAAGTCAGAATTGCCCATTTATATCTTGCAATTCTGAGGAAAAAAGTTAGAATTTCCAATTTCTCTTTCGCAATCCTAAGGAAAAAATCTATATCTCGCAGTTCTAAGGAAAAAAAGTCATAATTTAAAATTTATCTCTCGCAGTTTTGAGGAAAAAAGTCATAATTTAAAATTTATCTCTCGCAGTTGAGGAAAAAAGTCAGAATTGCAAATCTAGATTTTGCAGTTTTGAGGAAAAAAGTCATAATTTAAAATTTATCTCTCGCAGTTCTAAGGAAAAAAGTCAGAATTGCAAATCTAGATCTTGCAGTTTTGAGGAAAAAAGTCATAATTTAACATCTATATCTCGCAGTTCTAAGGAAAAAGAGTCATAATTTAAAATTTATCTCTCGCAGTTTTGAGAAAAAAAGTCAATTGCAAATCTAGATCTCGTAGTTTTGAGGAAAAAAGTCAGAATTGCAAATCTAGATCTTGCAGTTTTGAGGAAAAAAGTCATAATTTAACATCTATATCTCGCAGTTCTAAAGAAAAAAAAGTCATAATTTAAAATTTATCTCTCGCAGTTTTGAGGAAAAAAGTCAGAATTGCAAATCTAGATCTCGTAGTTTTGAGGGAAAAAAAAGGACAGAATTGCACATCTATATCTCGTAGTTCTGAGGAAAAAAGTCAGAATTTAAAATTTATCTCTTGCAGTTCTAAGTAAAAAAGTCAGAATTGCAGGTTTATCTCTCACAGTTCCGAGGAAAAAAGTCAGAATTGCAAATTTATATCTCGCAATCCTAAGGTAAAAGTTAGAAT
Source organism: Garra rufa (assembly GCF_049309525.1). NCBI lineage: Eukaryota > Metazoa > Chordata > Actinopteri > Cypriniformes > Cyprinidae > Garra > Garra rufa. The sequence goes on from NC_133381.1 coordinate 22,277,497, forward strand.
TGCCAATTTCTCTCTCGTAATTCTAAGGAAAAAAAAGTCAGAATTTAAAATTTATCTCTCGCAGTTTTGAGGAAAAAAGTCAGAATTGTACATTTATATCTCGCAGTTCTAAGGAAAAAAAGTCAGAATTTTAAAATGATCTCTCGCAGTTCCAAGGAAAAAAGTCAGAATTGCAAATTTATATCTTGCAGTTCTGAGGGAAAAAAGTCAGAATTTTAAATTTATATCTCGCAGTTCTGAGGAAAAAAGTCAGAATTTTAAATTTATATCTCGCAGTTCTGAGGGAAAAAAGTCAGAATTTTAAATTTATATCTCGCAGTTCTGAGGAAAAAAGTCAGAATTTTAAATTTATATCTCGCAGTTCTGAGGAAAAAAGTCAGAATTGCAAATTTATATCTCGCAGTTCTAAGGAAAAAAAGTCAGAATTGTACATTTATATCTCGCAGTTCTAAGGAAAAAAAGTCAGAATTTTAAAATGATCTCTCGCAGTTCCAAGGAAAAAAGTCAGAATTGCAAATTTATATCTTGCAGTTCTAAGGAAAAAAAGTCAGAATTTTAAAATGATCTCTCGCAGTTCCAAGGAAAAAAGTCAGAATTGCAAATTTATATCTTGCAGTTCTGAGGGAAAAAAGTCAGAATTTTAAATTTATATCTCGCAGTTCTGAGGAAAAAAAGTCAGAATTTTAAAATGATCTCTCGCAGTTCTGAGGAAAAAAGTCAGAATTGCAAATTTATATCTCGCAGTTCTGAGGGAAAAAAGTCAGAATTGCAAATTTATATCTCGCAGTTCTGAGGAAAAAAGTCAGAATTGCAAATTTATATCTCGCAGTTCTAAGGAAAAAAAGTCAGAATTGCAAATTTATATCTCGCAGTTCTGAGGAAAAAAGTCAGAATTGCAAATTTATATCTCGCAGTTCTGAGGAAAAAAGTCAGAATTGCAAATTTATATCTCACAGTTCTAAGGAAAAAAAGTCAGAATTTTAAAATGATCTCTCGCAGTTCCAAGGAAAAAAGTCAGAATTGCAAATTTATATCTTGCAGTTCTGAGGGAAAAAAGTCAGAATTTTAAATTTATATCTCGCAGTTCTAAGGAAAAAAAAGTCAGAATTGCAAATTTATATCTTGCAGTTCTGAGGGAAAAAAGTCAGAATTTTAAATTTATATCTCGCAGTTCTGAGGAAAAAAGTCAGAATTTTAAATTTATCTCTCGCAGTTCTGAGGAAAAAAGTCAGAATTGCAAATTTAGATCTCAAAATTCTAAGAAAAAAAGTCTGAATTGTGAGATGTAAATTCGCAATTGCAAAAAATAAGTCAGAATTGTGAGATAAAAGGTTGCAATTACATTTTTTATTCAGTTGGCCAGAAATTGACTTTCATAGCGACCCTTACAGATCCAGTGATAAGGAAATACCCAGAGCATTTATGGTAGTAAATGTCTTGATTAAAGGGTGACACACACTTCACACATACTTATGCCTCTTTCCCAAAAATACATGTCCTATTTATGGTGACATTTACATAATTCTTAGTTTAGAAGTGGGTCAGAACAGACAAAGGAGAGTAAGACAAAAAGAGTCAGAGATAAAGAAAGCAGAAGTGAGGGTGTGGGATGGATGTAATGAGCTGATGTGCTTGACCCAGCTGGCTCTAGGCGAAGCAGTAAGAGAATCTCCCGTGCTGGAAGCTGTCAGGAATGCCGATGCAGCAACTGGCCTAATTAAGATTCTAGCGCAGGACCAGAGTGTGCCACAAAGCACATGTGAAGGACACGCAAACACACGCAGGGAAACGTTGAAAGAATAGTCTTTTTTTCATTATGTGCTGTGTGTGAAATGAAATGAAAAGAAAACTTGCAGAATGACCAAGCAGCTTGTTTTCATAGAGTGAAAGCAGACTGATTTTTTACTACCGAAGTACACTCCTAGTATTCTGGAGCTATATGACAGCTTTGTGTAAGCAACAAACTTAAGTCATGATTCACATGCTGCACGTCTACTTTGCACATCTAGACATACTACAGTTGAAAAGTTTGCGATCAGTCCGATTTTATTTAGCAAGATAAAACATTAAAACTGCAGTCCGTAAATTCTGCCTCTTTGTCGCCATCTGTTTAAAGCCAAAATCTAAATCTAAATCTAATGTTTTGAGGAGTATGTGTGTTAGTCAATGCACCAGTGTGGATATTTTCTGTATTACAGAATCTGAACAAGTAATATATTTGTTAGTTTTGTTCTGACCAACTGAAAGGCCCTGTTTACACTAGTGCATTTTTGTTTTAAAACGGCATTTTTAAATGAAAATGATCCACGTCTACCCTGGTGTTTTCACTATGTTTCATGAAACACTCTCCCTCTACACTACACACCGGAAAAGGCATGTCACATGACCATTCAGGCTGCAACTTTTAGATCAAAGAAACTTTAAAAATGATTACCGTTTTCCTAAAAATATTTTGACCAGCACAACTGTTTTCAACAAATAATAATAAGAAATGATTTCTGAAATATATGTTGCAGCTCTACAGCTGTTTGAAGGCAATAGTTTAAGTTTTCTGAAGATTTCAAAGCAAAATCACCAAACCAAGTTGTGTTTTTTCTTTCAAATCTTTTCTAACTAATAATTACTATATCATTACTCACAATATAGCTTTTTTTGTTATCTTTGTTATTAAAAATAAGAACAAAGATGCAAATAAACAGTAGTTTAATCAAGAGCAGTGAGTGATTCTGTCTTTTCTTTTAACATTTGATTAACATCGAGACAGATCGATATGAAGACTGTATACTGCAATGCATGGATCTAATTTTATGTTACACATCAGATTTTCCCAAACCATTAACTAAACGTTCATGTGAGACTAGGGCTGTCAAACGATTAACCGTGATTAATTGCATGCAAAATAAAAGTTTGTTTACATATATCTGTACTGTGTATATTTATTATGAATGCATGAATACACATACACACTTGTATATATTAAGGAAAAATATGTTAGATTTATATATTAAATATTTACATCTATTTATAATCTAAATTATATACAAGTATAAATATATATATATATATATACATATAAATATTTTTAAAAATATATGCATGTATGTGTGTGTATTTGTATATGCATAATAAATATACTCAGTACACACAGATATAGTATGTAAACAAACTTTTATTTTGCATGCGATTAATCGTGATTAATCGTTTGACAGCCCTATGTGAGACAAAACAGATTATGTTTGTGTGAATCTCACCAAGACATATTTCGCAATATTGTACTTGCATGCTGTCATCAACACGATTGTTTTGTTTTCATTAGCATTGATTTGAAAATCATATTTCGCTGGTTTGGACTCATGTCCTTGAGAATCCGATATGAATACTCACAAAGCTGGAATGTAAAAAAAATAAAGATCATTTTAGATGTTTAATTACTATTTGGAGCATTGGGATCACTAGGAGAGGGCTTAATGAACTAATTTTTGTGAAAACCTCAAATTCAACCTTTTCGTTCGACGTTCCGACTTATTTTGCCAGCATGGGTCACACATATTCATTTTTATCTTTTACTTTAAATAAATGCTTTGGTGACGCCTTTTTTAAAAAACATACAAATATTTCCAGACTTTCGAACTATAGAGTAAGTGACAACAGAGAAGAAAAATAAAAGAGCTTTTAACTTGCAATACAACCCTATTACAGCACTTTTTATTTCCTATCTTGCTTTTTAATGTTCTTTGAATTCAGTTTAAATGATTCAAATCTGCAGACATTCTACTGAATATCTTTTTGTGTTTCGTGGGAGAAAGAAAACAAAGACGAGGGCAGGTAAATGAAAACAAAATGTTCCTGTTTGGGTGAAGTAGTCTTTTAATTGCAGGTCTTATTTTAACTTTAAATGATAATAGACCTGCAGTCATTGCTCAATCATGAAACACTCCTTTAAGATGTACCCTACTTCTTTACAGATCTATAATCTGTAGAATTGTTTTCGCCACAAGGTAAAAAAATAAATAAAAACGTAATTCCAACTTATTACTTCACAATTAATTCACTCAGAATTACGAGAAAAAAAAAAATCATATTTGGAATTCTGAGAAAACTGGAACTGTGAAACAAACTTTTCTGAGAAATCAGGTCACAACTACCTTTTATTATTATTTTTTTATCCTGTGGTGAACGCAGGCATCCATAATAATCCATAATGAGTTATGATTATAAAATTTTGTCTATTTGAGTCATCAAGCATTATTTTACCCCACTCTGTGCCGTCTCCTGAACTCCGAGCCTCTCCGGCACCTTCTCCATCCTCCGCATTTACCAAAAAGTCAAACTCCTTCAGTGCCTCCTCTGTGTCGGGATCATCCGGTAAGTCAGAAGCCAAACCTTCATTTCCGACCTGGAAAAATGATCATCATAGGATGTATTACAAAAAACAATCATATATAAAATGATTGATTTTTCTTTTATGCCAAAAATCATTAGGATATTAAGTAAAGATCATGTTCCATGAACACATTTTTGTAAATTTCCTAACGTAAATACATTAGAACTTAATTTTTGATTAGTAATATGTGTTGCTAAGAACTCAGATTGCCGATTTTCAAATAGTAGTATCGCAGGCAAATATTGTCCTATCCTAATAAACCATACAATAATGAAAAGATTATTTATTCAGCTTTCAAAAATTCAATTTCCAAAAATTTACCTTTATGACTGGGTCACATATTAAGAACGATAACGTCAATTACTACTAAAATTATTACGTACCTTAATTTTATGTTTTTTTATTCTACGTTTATCGCTCCTGTCAGGCACATCCTCCATTATGTCGCCCTCATCATCTTCCTCTTCATCGCTATCGTCAGCATTTTCTAAAAAATTAAATGTTTCCAGAACCTCTGGATTCCTGTTAAACCAAAGGCATCATGAGCAATGCTTTAAAACAGCTAAAATTTAAACGGTTTATATTAACCTACCAGATAAATCCAAAGAAATCTGTACCTTTTCATGTCTTGTCCCTTTCTTTTGGCTGGAGACTCTCCTCCATTGAGAATTTGCTCTAGGTTCTTGGTTTCCACAGAACCGTTTTGCTCTGAGCCGGACAGCCCCAGTAACGACCGCACTCTCTGCGACCGGACATCCAGTATTGTGTCCGTATAACCTACTTCCTGAAGATATCTTGAAGGACAGAGATGTATAAAGACAGTCAGAACAGAGCTCAGACAATCAGGTGACAAAAATAGCCATAATGTGACGACGCAGGTGCCCATGAACTTAGCTGGACTGATACTTTCACGCAAACAGAGGAAGTATTATTCAGAGAAGCATAATGACTCAAGACTAACTTACTGTCTGAGGAGTTGCCTGCCCTGTTTCCACGTTAACTGGCTGTTCTGAGGTATAGCAGAGACCTCTGTATCTTTGGTATCTTGTTTAAGAAACAAAACAAACAATATAAATGTAAGAAAAAATGATAAAGATCTTATAAAGAATAACTATATGCAGCACTTCAGAATGAACCCCGAATAATCTCTGCTCAAACATTTTATACTGTAATACGTTCATCTTCCCGCTAGACATGTAAATGACATTTCGTCTTAAATTTACATTGAGGATGACAGCCTTCTGTTCCCACAAAACCACATCAGTGAATGCAGAACAAAACATATGTGACCCTGGAGCACAAAACCAGTCTTAAGTAGCACGGGCAATTTTTGTTTTGTATAGGTCAAAACTAATGTTTTTCTTTTATTTTAAGTAAAGATCATGTTCCATGAAGACATTTTGTAAATTTCCTACTGTAAATATATCAAAACAAAGTTTTGATTAGTAATATGCACTGCTAAGAACTTCATTTGGACAACTTTAAAAGGCGATTTTCTCGGTATTTTGATTTTTTTGCACTCTCAGATTCCAGATTTTCAAATAGTTGTATCTCAGACTACCCTAACAAAACATACATCAATGGAAAGCTTATTTATTCAGATATTTCATAGGGCCTTAAGTTAAATCTTGACCCAGTTATACAAGGGTCAAGATTTAACATAAGGCCCTATGAAATAACTTAAGGCCCTATGAAATGCATTTTTATTTTTTTACTGGTTTTGTGGTCCAGGATCTCACATGTACTGTATATACACATACTAACTACTGTTCAAAGGTTTGGGTCAGTAACAGCATGTTTTCAAAATTGATAATAATAAGACATATTTATTAAGAAGTAACGCATATTAGAATGACTTCTGAAGAATAATGTGACATTGAAGACTGGCGTAATGGCTGCTGAAAATTCAGCTTTGCATTCAGAGGAATAAATTACATTTTGAAATAGAAAACAGCCACTTTAAATTATTATTATTATATTTCACAATATTACTATTTGTACTGTATTTCTGACCAAATAAAGAGACAGCCTTAAGAGACTTCTAACATAGGGCCCTATGAAATTCCATTTTATTTTTTGGCAAATTCCTTTTTTTCCCATTTTTATTTTTTGTTTTAATTCTTCTAGAATCAGTTCTGTTGCTTAAATTAAATCAAGAAGCATGTCTAATTAAATTAAATCGTGAAACTTACACAATTTGCCAGTGATTTATTAAATATTTAAACAAATATTACATTTTTAAGGCCCTATGAAATGCATTTTTATTTTTTTTAAAGTTTTATTTTTACCAAATTGTTTTTTTATTAGTTCTCTGCATTTCATTTTAACAGTTACATTTTAATAATCAAAAACATCTCAACATAATTCATTAAAAAACTTTTTTTAGAAATGCAGTGTTGCGTTTTCAATTTTCTAGTTTAATAATACACCTTGAAAATAATGTTCTAATAATTATTAAATTATTAGTAGCAGTAGTACTATAATTACATTCAGTAAGATATTTCTTTCAGTCACAATTTCTTCAAGTTAAACCAAACTTTTATTTTGGCGGGTTGCTGTGAAGACCTTTACGTTTCTGTTTGGATATATGACGATAGTTTTTCTCACAAGAAGCGGTAAAATACTCATGAAGTGACTCTCAGAGCAGTTCTAGAGATTATATTCATGCGTTCATGTGCTCATATATTGAGGCGCGCTTCAGTATGTGTGTAATAAACGAAACTGCGCATCTGCGACACTCATTCAGACAGAGACCCACAAAACATGCAGGATTCATATTTAAATAGTATTTTGTCAGCTTAATATTCAGACACTAGTCCATATTACATTTTGATTTAAGTGTACTGACCTACTTATGATTTATTCATCCAAAATTTGGCAGTAAATTATATTTTTATGATCGGATTCTGCGATTCCTTCCATTTTTGCCAACCCCAAACTTTTGAATGGTAGTGTATGTATACATTTTCAAAAGTAGGTTGTGTCCACTTACCTGATTCAAAGCTAGGCATTTTCACTTCACCTTGATTTAGTTCTGTCCCATATTTTAATTTATGGTATTTTGCTCTGGTAACAGAAGAGAGAACCTCTGTTAAAATTCACACATATACATATACAAACAAAATGCAATGTTAGAAAAAAAAAGCTACAAACCTTTCTTGCTTTAATGCATATTCTAACATTTTTATTCTTCTAACAAGGTCATTCTTTAAATTTTCTTGACCCTTCCTTTCTCCTTGGAGGAACGCTATTCGGGCCTGGAAGACAAAACAGAAGGTCAAGAGGACATGTGACAGAGGTTAAACTATTGTTTATATAATTTAGCTGAGTTGACAACTTGTAAATTGCATGTTATGAGAAAGACTTGGCAGTAAAATAATATATTGACAATAAATAGCAAAGCCCTTGCTGACATCACAGAAAAGGGAACATTTGGCACAATACGCTCTTGTAAACAAATCGATACATTGGTGCAGTTCTTTTTAATAAATCAGTTGAATCGATTGGCAAATCAGTCTGAATGCAAGCCAGAACCCAGTTTTATTTGCTTATAAGATGCCCTGAAAAATCTCCGGACCAAAAACAAAAATGCACAGATCTCCTATTTTCTAAAGAAGAACAAACACAAGGCCACTGACAGGCGATGGCCCAGAGGAACAGAGCTCTACAGAGCAGGTTAACATTAGCAAATGAGAGCAGCTGTGCAACTTGACCCCTCTTAAAGGCCAGGAAGTGAATGAGAGGAGGCAAGGGGAGGGGGTATTTATAGACAACCCAAACCCTCAACCTTCCTGGAGAAAAAGAGCTCTTGCAGGCTCTCATGACAACTTCATTTGTTTGGCAGGTAAACCAGATTAGGACATCCTGTGCGGTTTTTGTAGAAACAGGGAAGGTGAGGTGGACTTGTCCCTAACAGTTCGATGATACAATGTTTCTAAACCACATGATGACAGATAGAAACACAGGGTTTAGTAAGACTTGTCAAATTTCACTTTTAAAAGACATTTTAGGGACATTTCGTTCTGACTTGTGAAACACAGCACAGCATGCAGGACAGTGAGACGCCAGTCCATTGATCGAGTCAACACTACCTTTACCTCATGTACCAAAATATTTAACCATCAAACTCAAATATCTGATGAGCAGTATAGCGAAGGAGCATTGTGTAATACTTTGTAAACAGAAAAAGGTCCCCGGAAGAAGTGATGACAACAAATATTGTAACATATATAACAGCTAGGGCTGTCAACTAATTAAAAATGTAACAATTAAAGGAGAGATAAAATCACAACTGCTTGTCAATATTTGCTGAGACAGGCCTAATAAATAAATATCGACGATATATTAGTCCATACTGGCTGAATGAACTGTAAAATATATAAAAAAAATAATAAATAATAATAATAAAAAAAATAATTTATTTACAATTAATACACAAACATACACACAGACTGTTGCTCAAAAGTTTGGGATCAGTAAAATTAATGGTTTTTAAAAAATGGTTCTTTTGCTCGTAAAGGCTGTATGTTGATTAAAAATACAGAAAAACAATGTAATATTGTGAAATATTATTTCAAATTTTCAACTGTTTTCTATGTGAATGTATTTTAAATTTTAATTTATTCCTGTGATGCAAAGCTGAATTTTCTGCATCATTACTCCAGTCTTCAGTTTCGCATGATCCTTCAGAAATCATTCTAATATGCTGATTTATTATTATATTTATATACTAATATTAATACTTCAATATTACAATATTGAAAACTGTTGTGCTGCTTAATATTTTTTTTGGAACCTGTAATACAGGATTCTTTGATCAATAAAAGGTTAAAAAGAACAGCATTTATTTATTGTTAATTAAAAAATATATATATATTTTTTAATAAACGCTGTTTTTTTTAACTTGTTATTCATCAAAGAATCCTAAAAAAAAAAAAAAAAAAAAAAAAAAAAAAAAAAAAAAGTCACAGGTTCCCAAAAAATATTAGGCAGCACAACGGTTTTCAACATTGATAATTCGAACAATAAATCAGCATATTAGTATGATTTCTGCAAGATCATGTGACACTTAAGACTGGAGTAACAGCTGATGAAAATTCAGCTTTGCATCACAGGAATAATTTTATTTTAAAATATATTAAAATAAAAAAATATTTTATATTGTAATAACATTTTGCAATATTACAGTTTTTTTCTATAATAAATGCAGCCTTGATGAGCGAAAGAGACTTCTTTACAAAACATTTCAAGTCTTACTAACCCCAAACTTTTGAGCGGCAGTATATATTATATTAAGATGACATATCAAGTTTTGTTTTATAGGTTGACTAATTGTGCATACTCTTTTCTTCTATTTGGATTACCAGTACAATCATCACTTCAAACAATAATAATTCATAATAATAATCTTCAGGTAAATCCCATAGAGAGTATACATTTTAAATACTGAACATTTTGATGACGCCTAATTGCGCTAAAATCAACTGTAGCATTAATAATAATTGAGTTGATTATAATAATAGTATAGAATTTTACTGTGACATTTATCAGCTATAGGCCAAAACATGAAAATAACTTTAATTGCTCCGATGACATTCGTGTTCCACGTTATGGAAGTTACATACAGGTTAGGAGCATAATCAAATGTTAATTTTCACAAACAATTTGCTGTGAAAAGAATTAACTTTATAACACTCCAATAAAATCAAGAGCGAAAAGGCCAGCGAAAGAACACCGGTGCTGAAAGCCATCACGCTCTTGGACGGAGCTTTCACACAAGACAGCTGTCCGTACTTGTCTTCAGACTACGGACATTTTGGAACGAGACTGACACACCGAGGCCTGCCCTGCACTACTCAAAAGCACACCATGTGTACGACCCCATAACAGCGCTCATGATCTGATTACAAAAAGATGTACCTCTGAACTACAGACTCGTCCACTGACCGAAATACATCTGTAAATAAATCAGTAACTATGGCATTACTGATTGTCACAGCAGAGAGCATGAGGTGATAAAGTTCTTGAGAAGAGCTGTCCAAGCGTCTGGCAGAAGTGTGCTTTCACAATCCACCCCCATCATTCACGGCGCTGGAATCAATGTGTGAGGTCACTCCATTGAGACGCCTCACAGGCAGGCCGGGGGAAACATAGTGAGATCACTGGCCAAAACTAGAGCCTTACAAAGGAGCAAGCTGCAGTGCATGGGGCAAGAATAGCCCTCACCGACGCATGACACATTCCACCGTACAGTTGTCAGATTAAAGAGTTAACAGCAGTGAATATTACAAGCTAATGACGACTCTACTGTTGACTAACCTGTCACCTTCAATAGACAAGGATGTTAAGACAGACACTCTTACGAAAGCAGCTTGACCCTGAAATAAACTGTACTAGACGAAAACATCTTTTAAAAGGCCACTACATAGCAGGGGTCGGAATCTTTCGGTACCGCACAAATTGTTTCAAAGCGATTATTGGGGTCACGATTAAACTGAAAAACGTTTTAAGATTTTATATCATGTTTCATGATTTTTCGTCATATTTTTTTGTGCACAATGGACATCAAATGCACCAGTATTTTGATACAAAAACACACCAGTCTATAGTATGGGTTAGGGCGGTGCAATTAATCGAAATTCTTCAAACGATCATGAAAATACAGAAATCGAGATGAAATGATTATTGAGCCCCATTCTGCCCCCTTTCCAGCAGTGCGCTTTCGCTCCTCCATAAAAGCCTAATTTCACATGCAAATCAGCAAAATCATGTAACATGACTTTCATAAAACGAGACGTGGTTGATGTTTAAAAAAGCGAGAAAGAGAACTTCCGCTGTTCTGTGTACGCGCTGAGAGGCGGAGCAGAACACAGACACGTAAAGTTATCTTTTAGTTCAAAGTGCGCGCCTAAACGGTCAAATACACACACAAATATTTCAAAATGAGGCGCTGGGTGATTATTCATGTAAACCCTTGTCAGTTATGTCTTAAAGGAACACTCCACTTTTTTTGGAAATAGGCTCATTCTCCAACTCCCCCCGAGTTAATAAGTTGATTTTTACCGTTTTGAAATCCATTCAGCCGTTCTCCTGTTCTGGCGATATCACTTTTAGCATAGCTTAGCATAGATCATTGAATCCTATTAGATCAATAGCATCGCGTTCAAAAATGACCAACAAGTTTCCATATTTGTTGTATTTAAAACTTGACTCTTCTGTAGTTATATCGTGTACTAAGACCGGTGGAAATGCAAAGCTGCGAGTTTCTAGGCTGATAATATTAGAAACTACACTTCCATTCCGGCGTAATAGTCAAGGAAGTTTGCTGCCGTAATATGGCCGAAGCAGACGGAGTATTATCAGAAATTAGTTCCCAGCTAGTTTAGCATTTGCACATGTGCTGCCTGGTATTACTCCGCCTGCTTCAGCCATATTACGGCAGCAAACTTCCTTGACTATTACGCCGGAATGGGAGTGTAGTTCCTAATCTTAATGCTTTGCATTTCCACCGGTCTTAGTCTTAGCCTATTTCCAAAAAAAGTGGAGTGTTCCTTTAAATGATCATAAACAGTTGAGAATGAAAATACGTGTAACAGACAGTATATTGAATCAGTGTAGCTCTTAAAGCGGCAACAAATAATATTTCTTCTCCGCCTCTGTGCTTAAAATAAAAATAAAAAAAATCACTTACTGCTCTTGAATAGAGGACTTTTGTAGTTTTAATAAGAAACAAAGCATGTTTCATTCTTACAGTGAAGATGCCATTTTATTTTACATTCAATTAATTGCATTCAATTTCTGTAGTAGGTTGTTAGACTATTTTAGACGTTTTTCAAAATAAAACAAAACATTTTTTCAATTGTATTTTTTTTCTCTGTTGTATTGCTATCTTTAAATTAACCATTATATAATGTTATGGACCTAGTCATAATCGTGTTAAATAATCATGATTACAATATTAACCAAAATAATCATGATTATGATTTGTGCCATAATCAAGCAGCCCTAGTATGGGTAGTCCTGACTCTGAAATCTGGGTTTCCTATTAACTATTAACTTTATGATAAAACTTCTTATTAGGGATGTGCCCTAATAAAAATACCATGTTCGTGCCTTTCCGAATATGGATTCACTATTTGGGCACATCCCTACTTCCCAACAAAACAAAAGATCAGTAATTAATAATATTTGACAATGTTATTATTTTAACTAGAAAATCAGTTTTTAAATTTGTGAATTGATGCGAATTGCTAGAATCTGTCTAAATCGCGATTCATATGTGAATCGATTTCCCCCCCATCCCTACTAAATAGTAAGCTGAACTGTCAAGTGCAAGTTGATTTACCCAAAAAGCACAAACCCTGTAGCACTATAAAAAAAATGGCTCTGTTTGAGCATGGCTTGGTTCGAAGTTAACACACTTTGCAATCTCACATGCAGCCTGACCTGAACAACCCATATATCATGTAAGTATCTTTTTTCAACATCTTTCATTCTATGCATCATCCAAAACCAATGTCTATACACTACTGTTTAAAAGCGGTTTGTAAGATTTTTCTCTTTTTAATGTTTTTCAAAAAAAGTATTTTATTCTCATCATGCTGCATTTATTTGAGCATACAGTAAATACAGTAATATCGTGAAACTATTACCGTTTAAAACAACTGTTCTCAACTTTAATATATCCTAAAATGTCATTTATTCTTGTTAAGTTGAATCTTCTTTATTAAAGTCTTTAAAGTCACATGTCCCTTCAGAAAATGCTGATTTTGGTGCTTAAGAAACAAAAATGTTATAGACCGTTGTGCTGTCCAATATATATATATATTTTTTAAGTCCAAAATAACAAATTATTTGAAGAAGAAACAATTCATAACATTATATAAATATAACTTTTGATCATTTTAATGTGTCCTTACTGAATAAAAGTATTTCTTAAAAAAAACTTTGTACTGTGCTGTAGTTAACCTGTCCAAAAATCTAATTAATAAACTAATTAAACATTATCTCAAGCCTGTAATTGTGCTGAAAAGAAATTATCGATTCTTAAATCCCAAGAATCTGGTCTAGCCTGTTTTCAGGTAATGAACAATATATTGTAGCACGCCTCTCCTCCAATAAATCACAATAAGCTTTGTGCTTTGTTGTATTTGATATGAAACAACATCTCAGATTCAAAGTTCTGTCTATTTTATTTTAGTATTCAAACAATAAATTCCGTTTTGCCACTGTTTAATGTGGAGCGACAGATGGCTGCATTGTCTCAGTTCAAGAGAAGCACACACAAACTGATCATCTCCTCCACTTTAATACCAGTTTCAGCATTAAATAAACATGAATAAACATCCAAAGGCATGTTAATAATTAAAAAATAAATAAAATAAATACAACTTATTGAAATCTGTATCCTGTCTCAACGCACAATCAGTATTTTCAAGCCAAGACGCCAATATAACAGCTGGTAAACAATGTCAAATTTACCCCAGAAAAACATATCTGTACCATAAACTCGCCAGTCAGCTAGAAATATGAACTCTTTTGCTAAATATATGCACCATATAAGATATTCATTATAATTTTCACTGTTCTTCAGTGTTTAATTTATGTTTGAATAAATCAAGTTTTTATAACAGCCACCATCCAAGTGTTTATATTTCAAAAAAGTAACTGGAGTAGAAATATAATATATAACTGTAACTTTATTGTTATAAAAACTTACGTTTGATTTAAGCATTTGTATACAAATCAGTGAATTTTAACCTTCAATATTATAGTAATGTAACACTAAAGGACTCTCATATACATTTTACAACATGTTTTTTTTTTTAGAAAAATTTGGCATGTGTACCTGATTAATATAATCACATTTCCAAAATCATCAATATTGAATCGATTCAAATCAAATCGAATTGGAAATCTTGGGAATCAGAGTGGAATCAAAATGTAAAATGTGTGTCAAAACCCAGCCTAAATTCTTTTCTTACACTGCTGCTCCTGCATAGTATTGCCTAATTCAAAAACCTCTGACAAAGCTTGTTTAACTATTCAGTGAGTAAGCAAGTACGTTATAGTATAATGAGGCTACTGAAGACATCTGCAGTATTAGTCATACTGGGTAAAGCTGCATCAGGGACTGAGTGAATGGTCACTGTTTTCACTCCTCTTTGGTTCAGCTTCCTCTTTTTGTTAATCAAGGACTCATATTTTCCTAAGTTGCAAATGGTCATAGCATTTAACGGCAGTCCGACAGAGCTGACCAAGAGAGTCTTGATGCTGACACATCAGCCGAGAAACTTGATAAACCACAAACCAAACAACCACAAAATACTGATGATAATGATAGACTAAATAAAGGGTGAGGAGCAAGAAAAGCAATTAAAAAATTTGAAATATAACACGCCTGGTAAATAATATGCGGATGATATCCATTTCAGCTCTACAAGCGCTTCCTCAAAACATCTCCATTTGCCCAGTATGACCCATATCATACATAAGTTCTCTAAAAGACACCAGATCTTAAAACATCCCCTGGTAAAGTTTAAGTTCACCACTCAAGAGTTTTCCAACAAACAAACATGCAGCTTGAAGCGATCCGATTACTACTTGGTTCACCTCTGTAATGGGATACGCGCATTAAGAACTGAATATTAATGAGTCAGTATTAGTAGAGCATTAACCCATTAGAAATTCACCTTACTAAGTTTTAAAGTTTGAAGCATTTATCAATAGCATTGAATGCGATATATTACATTCTGGACTAACTTGACTAGACCTACATTTTTTTTGGTAATCCAGTTTCATTCTCACTTCCTAAGCAGTTTGAAGTGCTGGCAGGTAATACTATGGAACACTGTTGTATTAAAACAGCATTGCTAGTGTCAGCAGAGTGTGAGGATGGCTAGTACACATATGGTCAGGAACAGCTGGCTGCTCACAGCCCCAAGCATGATGCTTGTGCTGGAAATCTCTGTCACCTACTAGATTTAAAGATCGGCAGAACAGCGTTTCAGCTGTGCGAACTGAACACAGACACTAAAAATAATCTGTGCTGTGGGAGAAAAACAGCTGAATGAGGGGACCCTATGGGTTTAATAATAGTACAATGGAAATATACTGGAAATGTAATAGTACAGTGTTTATATAAGTCAAATGTGTATATAAATTAAACTGAATAGCACATTTAAAACAGAACTTATATTTCAGATGAGTCAGGCTATTTAAGAAAGCATAATATTGCTATTAAATGCCTCATTAAAATGGATGCCACGTACGTGATATGATGTAAACATTCACCATTATACAAGAGTTCATCAAATCTGACTTGTTAAAGTTTCACTATGGGACTATTTATTCAGCTTTTTGTTGTAAACGCAAGATATTGCTTATTTATTCTTAAAAAGGACTGAAAGTACAACTATTACAAATCTTTGTTCATTCAAATAAAGATGAAATTAGTGCTGTCAAATCGATTAATCATGATTAATCGCTTACAAAAGAAATGTGTGTGTACTGTGTATATTTTTTATGTACACACACATTTACATATTTAAGAAATATTTACACACACACACACACACACAACTTTTATTTAGGATGCGATTAATCGATTTGACAGCACTAAATATATAAATATTAGATTCTAATTTTTATTTCAACACTTAAACAAATGATGCAAATTAACTAAAATGAACTAAGTTTAAATGGAAGTACTAAATTTACTACAAATAAAACTGGAGGTAGAAATAAAGCTAAATTGGAAGAAACAACAACAAAACTACTAAAACTAAAATGAATATTGAAAATATAAAATAAAAGGCAATTCAAAATATTAATAAATACAATAAGTATTTACAAATATTAGTAAAATAGCACTTGACTATAAACAGGGTTCCCACACCTTGGTTAACTTTAAATTCAAGGACCTTTCAAGGACGTTCCAGGTCCAATATTCTTAAATTCAAGGACTTAATGTGGGGACTCATTTTAAGTAAGAGCGAGGTTACATCGTGTTACTTTGTAAAATACATTGTTACAGTTTTCATGTGTCAAACACAACTATGCAAAAAAAACCTTTTGATCTGATATTCTATTTGTCGTAAATGAACGTAAATAACGTAAATCAAGCAAGCTAGTATGCATAGTCCACAAAATGTTAGTGAAATAACACATTAGCGGACTGGAGGGAATAATTATGGATTTTTTTTTTTCCAGAAAACGTCCTGCACAAAATAAATTCAAGCACTTTCAAGGATCTGTATCTATGCATGTTCATTTTCAAAAACTTTCCAGGGCCTTGAAATTTTTTTTTTCACAAACTTTCAAGGATTTCAAGGACCCGTGGGAACCATGTATAAAATAAAAGCTAAAAATGCTGTTGAAAACCTGTGACTGATTAAGTGTGACTGTGATTTGTTTAGTAATCATGTTGATTGCAGTTACAACTTGTCAGATGTTAACATGTGACCCTGGAGCACAAAACCAGTCTTAGGTAGCACAGGTATATTTGTAGCAATAGCCAAAAACACAATGTACAGGTGAACATTGTACATTGTAAATGATCAATTTTTATTTTATGCCAAAAATCAATGGGATATTAAGAAAAGCTCATGTTCCATGAAGACATTTTGTAAATTTCCAACCGCAAATAAATCAAAAGTTAATTTTTGATCAGTAATATGCATTGCTAAGACCTTCATTTGGACAACTTTAAAGGTGATTTTCTCACTATTTTGATTTTTTGGCACCCTCAGATTCTATATTTTCAAATAGTTGTATCTCAACCAAATACTGCCCTATCCTAACAAACCATACATCAATAGAAAGCTTATTTATTTAGTTATGTATAAATCTTTTTTAATTGCAAAAAAATGACCCTCGTGACTGGTTTTGTGGTCCAGGGTCACATATGAAGAAGCTTATGAATAGATCTATATACATGTGAAAATAGAAAACATGCACTTGACAATCTTAAATGGTTGGAGAGCCATAGCTTTAAAGATGGTGCTACCATGACCTACAAACCCTGAGCTAACCCAGATAACGCTAATCAGGCCCATTCCTGATGTGACTGCTCAGGACATCTCTGCTAGCAGCTATGCCTACGAGGCCCGGCGAACTGACAGCAAGAGTTTCACATCAATTAGAGCCAGACATTGTTAAAGCAAACTGAACAACTATCCATTAAGATAACATTAGCTACATCTCCTCCACATACACAAGATGCCAAATGCATAGAAGAGCACCTGATAATGCACTCAATCAAAACATTCTTGTTTAATAACATAATTTGATAAGGGCTTAATTTCGAGTTAATTTGCTTTTGTGGTATGTTCTTCCGCATTCGTCTGACGATTAGGTGGCAAGTGAACATCTTAAACATGGAATGCAGGACAGATAAACAAGACCAACCCTTTTTCTGAGAAAACCTGGATTGGTATGAGTGTGGGAGAGTAAGAGCTGACTTCCTCTGAATAATGAAAAGTGCCCATTAAGTTTGAGCTGGGAGTCATCCGAAAAGTATGTCACTGAACAAGTCTGTACAGGGGCGGTGAAAACTCCTCGGCCTCCTAAGGGAAGACTGACTGTGTTTACATAACGCAACGTCCTGCCCCAGGCCTTCCAGCTCCTTTCCTCATTCACAAAAGCTAAACTGCCACTCTAAGCTCCAGTAGACCTTAAAATATGACAGCTACACCCATTAATACGGGTGGCAGGGAGATTCAACTGTCACAACACACTTAAAGGGATAGTTCACACTAAGCTATTAATTAGTCAACCTCATGTTGTTCCAAACTAGTAAGACCTTCGTTCATCTTCAGAACACAAATTAGGATATTTTTAATGAAATGTGAGAGCTTTCTGATTCTGCATAGACAGCAAGGGTCTGTGCCTTAATCGTGGTAGGACCCTTGCTGTCTACGGCGGGTCAGAGAGCTTTCAGATTTCATCATAAATATCTTAATTTGTGTTCTGAAGATGAAATAAATGACAGAACTTTCATTTTGGGCAAACTATTCCTTTAAAGTAACAGTTTAGCTAAAAATAACATGATATGCCCCAAAATAACACTTCTGTCATCATTTACTGACCCTCATATTGTTCCAAACTTCTGTGACTTAAGATGTGGTCAAATTAGTTCGATTTCAGCAAACTGTGTGGCAAAACTGTCCACACAGCTTTTGCAAAAGTCAAATTTAACCCAAGCAGCTTTCTGTTTGAGTTATTTTTCAAAATATCTTCTTTTACATCCCACAGAACAAAGTATGTCAGTCATACAGGTTTCGAATAACATGAGAGTGACAATATTCATTTTTGGGCAAACAAGTTATTGCAGCTGTTAAAGGTATGGCTGTCAAAACAACTAGCATACACAAAACCAGTCAAATGGTATTTGTGTTTCTGTTTTTGTGTTGCACAAAGTCAGTCATTAGAGTGAGTAAATAAATATAATGAATTATATGTGCTGATACATTTAGGAATCTAAAAAACGTAAATGATTCATCAGAAATATGCTAATAGATGGTGAGCAAAACTAGAAAGACTATCTTCACACAGCAGTCTTAAAGAGACAGTTCATTCAAAATTGAACATTATGTCATCATTTACTAGCACTCATGCTGTTCCAAAACCAGTGTACGTTTCTTGTGTGAAATATAAAAGATGAAAAAATCATAATGTTAGGGTCTCGCTGTCTCAGTCTCCATTCACTTCCACTGCATCTTTTTCAACAGAATGAACGTGAATGGTGACTGTCGCTGTCATTCTAGAAGCCTAACATCTTTTTGTGCGGACTATTCGGGTTAATAAGAAAGAAATGCCTTCGTTTACTTTTTATTGTTTTAAAAGAACCAATATACTGTGTTAATAAAATACTGTACATTAAAGCGGGGTGTGAAAGTGAGCGCTAGTAGGATGGATCAATAAAAGAAGCGACCCATACGGACGCCATATTGACCAAAACAAAATGGCAGAACAAGAGAATAGTTGACAAAGTCTGCTGGCTTTCATTGACAGATGCCTTCCCGTGACACGATAAATCCTCAACAACGACTATTAAATCTTCTCCTGCGGTCGCGGGTAAGATAATCTGACTCGATCGTGCTAAATGTCGCGTAATATCGCTAATACAGCGATGTCATGTTAGCTTAGCTTAGCTCATCCACACTATGAGCGAGGAAGGGACGCGACGTACTAGATAGCTGTATTAAAATATAAGCATACTAAATGTCATGTCAAGCATACTTGAAGAGCAGACAGATTCTTTAATCATAATAGAAGGTTTATGCACAAAACGGTGCGGACAGGAAGCTGACGAGATCTGTTGTAAATCGCTTAGTAAATCAACGTTAAGAATTCAATCAAAGCAGCCGATCTGATGGCAATCAATGTCTGGACTTAGGGCTACTAAGTTAGTGTGTCAGCAAAATCCACGGGTCTATACCTGGAGTTCGGCCCTCTCCACTTCCCAATGCGCCCTTTCCATCTCGAAACGGGCCCATTCGTGCTGAATGTAGTGTAAAATCCCCGGGATAGTGTACTGCTGGGGCCTGGGCATCTCGTCTTGCTGTTGCTGAACCATAGGCGCTCCTCCGGCGCTGGCGATCTGGGGATTAATGCTGTTGTTGCCCTGCTGCGGTGCGGGCTGCTGTTGCTGTCTCTGGGCGGCCATTCCTCCTCCTCCTCCTCCTCCTCCGCCGGGCTGTTCATCCATGTTTAAAAATAGGAAAGTCCTGCTAGAAGTCGCCGATTGTTTCCCCTCAACCCTCCCTTCTTTACCGTTCGTGTAGCGATGCGGCGTCGCCCTGCCCCCCACGATATAGGCTGGCACCTGAGCGGCTGTTGTGGATTTCGTGTCAGCGCACGGATTTGCCGGCCGCCATTAGTCCGATCCCTGGATGTGAGTCTCCTACTGCGGGGGTGAGTGAGGGAGTACTGGCGCGCGCTGCATGATGGGACGCGTTCACCCAACCCTGCGCTGTCTCGAGTCATCCGAATACAGGCTGACGGGCGGGCACTGCGCATGCGTGGACGGCGCTGTACCTGATGATATTAAAATCATGGCCTTGAAAAATAGAGATACGTATATAAAGTAGGGCGGACGTAAGTAAAATATAAAATAGCTTTAGTTGTTATTTTATTTTCTTCTCATTTAATAATTTAAATGTGCGTTCAGTTTTGGTAATTTCAAATATGTTATGCGTTTTCCTACAAAAATTAACAGTAAAAAAAATCCGATAATGTACATAAAACGCTATTGACAATTCGTAAAAAATGTAACTAATTTCTCCTGTTTACAAATAACTCAAATAAATTTACTATTGATGAAATGTCTATTTTCTTTTTCAAATAAAAACGAGGCATTGAAAATACAATAGGGCAGAGCTTTTTCACTCTCTTTCATAATTTAAAGGTGTACTTTTTTGTTCATTTAAAATAATTCACACTCTTTAAAAAAAAGATGTACAATACGTAAAAAAACGCCGTTGACAATTCGTAAAAAATTTAATTAATTTTTTCTGTTTACAAATAAATTTATTTAATAAATTTACTATTGACGAAATGTCTGTTTTCTTTTTCAAATAAAAACGAGGCATTGAAAATACAGTAGGGCAGAGCTTTTCCCCCCTTTTTTTGTTCATTTAAAATAATTCACACTCTTTAAAAAATTAAATAAGTAACGCGTTCTGTTTTGGTCATTTAAAAAAAAAATTATAATATACATAAATATACATTTTAGTACAAAAATTAACCGCAACTTAAAAAAAAATCCAATGATGTACACTAACGTAAAAAATAAATGTATTAATTAAAAAAAATCCACCGTTAACAATTTTACAGTAGTAACAATAACTGATGTTTTGGTGGAAACTATTGGTTATCAATGGTTATATTTTGCTGTTAAAAAAAATTAACAGCAACTTTTAAAAAAAATCCAATGATTTACACTAACGAAATAAATAAAATAAGTAATGTGTTCTGTTTTGGTAATTTACATTAAAAAAAATCGCATGATGTACACTAACTAACTAAATACATAACTAAACAAAATACACCAATAACAATTTTAAAGTAGTAACAATAATTGTGGTAACTGATATTTTGGTGAAAACTATTGGTTATAAAAAATGTATGTAACTTAATTATCAGTTTACAAATAACAACTGTGATCATTTTTTACTATTGATGTAATTTCTTTTTTTTTTTCCATGTAAAAATTTGGCATTGAAAATACAGTAGGGCAGAGCTTTTTTTTTTTAAAGGTGGAGTTATTATTATTATTATTATTTTTTTGCTTATTTTAAATATTTCACACTCTTTTAAAAATAAGAAAAAATAAATAAATAATGTGTTCTGCTTTGATTTAAAATATTTTCCTGCAAAAATTACCAGCAACTTTGAAAAAAAAAAAAGATTATATTGCATTAAAATTACATTAACGTAATAAATAAATAAACAATTTTACAGTAGTAACAATAATTGTGGTAACTGATATTTGGGTGAAAACTATTGATTATAAAGAAAAATGTATGTAACTTATTTATCAATTTACAAATAACAACTGTGATCATTTTATTTACTATTGTTGTAATTTCTATTTTTTTTTTTTCCATTTAAAAATGTAGCAGTAAAATACTGTAGGGCAGAGCTTTTTTCCTTTTTCTTTTCATAATTTTAAGGTGGACTTGGTTTTGCTCATTTTACATATTTCACACTCTTTAAAAACTAGGAATAAAAATAAATAATATGTTCTGTTTTGGTCATTTTATTAATTTTCCTACAAAAATTAAGAGCAACTTTGAAAAAAAAAAAAAAAAGAGTAAATAACCTGCTATATTTGATATGTACAGTCATGGCCAAAAGTTTTGAGAATGACATATTATTAGTTTTCACAAAGTTTGCTGCTAAACTGCTTTTAGATCTTTGTTTCAGTTGTTTCTGTGATGTACTGAAATATAATTACAAGCACTTCATACGTTTCAAAGGCTTTTATCGACAATTACTTGACATTTATGCAAAGAGTCAGTATTTGCAGTGTTGGCCCTTCTTTTTCAGGACCTCTGCAATTCGACTGGGCATGCTCTCAATCAACTTCTGGGCCAAATCCTGACTGATAGCAACCCATTCTTTCATAATCACTTGTTGGAGTTTGTCAGAATTAGTGGGTTTTTGTTTGTCCACCCGCCTCTTGAGGATTGACCACAAGTTCTCAATGGGATTAAGATCTGGGGAGTTTCCAGGCCATGGACCCAAAATATCAACGTTTTGGTCCCCGAGCCACTTAGTTATCACTTTTGCCTTATGGCACGGTGCTCCATCGTGCTGGAAAATGCATTGTTCTTCACCAAACTGTTGTTGGATTGTTGGAAGAAGTTGCTGTTGGAGGGTGTTTTGGTACCATTCTTTATTCATGGCTGTGTTTTTGGGCAAAATTGTGAGTGAGCCCACTCCCTTGGATGAGAAGCAACCCCACACATGAATGGTCTCAGGATGCTTTACTGTTGGCATGACACAGGACTGATGGTAGCGCTCACCTTTTCTTCCCCGGACAAGCCTTTTTCCAGATGCCCCAAACAATCGGAAAGAGGCTTCATCGGAGAATATGACTTTGCCCCAGTCCTCAGCAGTCCATTCGCCATACTTTTTGCAGAAGATCAATCTGTCCCCAATCTGCACTGGTGGCACTCCGATCCCGCAGCTGAATCCTCTTTAGGAGACGATCCTGGCGCTTGCTGGACTTTCTTGGACGCCCTGAAGCCTTCTTAACAAGAATTGAACCTCTTTTCTTGAAGGTCTTGATGATCCTATAAATTGTTGATTTAGGTGCAATCTTAGTAGCCACAATATCCTTGCCTGTGAAGCCATTTTTATGCAACGCAATGATGGCTGCACGCGTTTCTTTGCAGGTCACCATGGTTAACAATGGAAGAACAATGATTTCAAGCATCACCCTCCTTTTAACATGTCAAGTCTGCCATTCTAACCCAATCAGCCTGACATAATGATCTCCAGCCTTGTGCTCGTCAACATTCTCACCTGAGTTAACAAGATGATTACTGAAATGATCTCAACAGGTCCTTTAATGTCAGCAATGAAATGCAGTGGAAAGTTTTTTTGCAATTCATCTGATCACTCTTCATAACATTCTGGAGTATATGCAAATTGCTATTATAAAAACTCAAGCAGCCACTTTTCCAATTTCCAATATTTATGTAATTCTCAAAACTTTTGGCCACGACTGTACATGATTTTCTGCATGGAGCAGGTCGCCCCCTCATGGACGCTGCCATGTTTACGTCAAACAATTGACTTAGCAATAATATTTTTACTGTGGTAACAATAATTATGGTTACTGTTGTATTGTGGTGAAAATGACTGGTTACCAAAAATAATTTTATTAATCAGTTTACAAATAACTGCGCAGTTCTTTGCTGACGTAATGACGTATTTTCTCCCTCTTTTCTAGCGGTGGCCAGGCTTCTGAATTACTATGATCAAGTTCCTACTTATGGTCAACAAACAGGGGCAGACTCGCCTATCCAAGTATTATGAACAAGTGGAGCTTGGGAAGAGAGCAGCTCTTGAAGCTGACGTGGTCAGGGGATGCCTCGCCCGGAGGAAGGAAGAGGTCAGTCTCGTTTCCCATTTATGTTACATTCAAATGAATGGTTAACCACATTACTTGTATCACTAGCCATTGTTTGTCGTGCAAAATATGAATATAAACAACTAAACAGACATATAAATATTACTGACCCCTCAGGATACATATAGTTATAAACAGTGTTGGTGAGTAACTAGTTATATACTTATTGTCATTTGATTTGGCTCAAAATAAGTCAAAAATAAGACTAACTGAAATAAGCCTGGCTTATTTGGTAAACTTGTTTTATGGAACACCCCCCTGGAGAGGATCTGCAAAAAGGAGTGGGACAAAATCCCTCCTGAGATGTGTGCAAACCTGGTGGCCAACTACAAGAAACATCTGACCTCTGTGATTGCCAACAAATCATGTTTTGCGAAGGGGTCAAATACTTATTTCACTCATTAAAATGCAAGTCAATTTGTAACTTTTTTTGAAATGTGTTTTTCTGGATTTTTTTGTTGTTATTCTATCTCTCACTGTTCAAATAAATCTACCATTAAAATTATAGGCTGATAATTTTAATTGTCAGCGGGCAAACATACAAAATCAGCAGGGGATCAAATAATATTTTTCCCGCACTGTATGTATCTACACATTTTTAATTTAATTTACATATACAAGTAACTCCCACCTTGTAGACTTTCAGTCTGTGGTCGTTTTACTTTTGTAAACTGACAGTTCAAATCTTCACCCTTGATTCTTCAGAATTCAAATCTGCTGTGGAACTCAAGATGTTTGCCTTTTTTGTATTTCGTTTTCCTCAGTGTTCCTTTGTGGAGTATAAGGACTACAAACTTGTCTATAGACAATATGCAGCGCTTTTCATTGTTGTTGGCATCACTGAAAATGAGGTTAGCTATATTATTGATCAAATTAAAAATTGGGAATCAGATTTTTTTCCCCAATAGTTTTTAAAGTCTGATTTATGCTCTGGCTTTTTTCTCACAGAATGAACTCTCCATCTTTGAGCTTGTGCACAACTTCGTAGAAGTGTTAGACAAGTATTTTAGTCGCGTGGTGAGTACTGACATTTTGAAAAAGGAATATTACAACTGTAATGTTTTATGTTCACTTATGACTAACTGATCTATTTTCTTTCCGTGACAGAGTGAGCTGGATGTATCCTTTAGAAGTGAAACTACACAAGTATTATTGATGAAAATTGACCCAAAATTGGTTATGATGATGTCTTAAGTGATACATGTGTATTTATAGGAGGGTTTTATTCCTTAATGTACAATCAGATCATGTTCAATTTAGATAAAGTACACATTATTCTTGATGAAATGATCCTGAATGGACACTAGTGATGTGCGGATCGATACTAAAATATCGATATCTCCGATACCAGCTTTGTATGTTCTAGAATCGATTATCTTATCAAAATATCGATATTTCAGTAATTTGGAGCAAATATGTAGTTTATTGGAAATAGAAATACAGAGGAAAGTAACCACAATTACCCTATTTTATCTGAATAATGCCAAGTTAGTCAGAACTACTTGTTCTTCCGCCTGCCAAGTCATGTGCGTAAAATGTACAACTGCAGAGCACGGCACGCTAGTAGCCTCTCAGTCCGCTTGCACATGTTGTTCAGTGACGCTGTCAGTCCGGCGGATTGGATATGGGTGAACGCAAGCGAAGTTAAACTTCACTTCTATAAACTCAAACGATGTGTTTTGTGACACGTGTTACAAAACAGTGAGGTACTGTGGTAATACCATAAACCTAATTAAACATCTACACAAGACAGAATATGACGACGTCATGACAAGGCGGTCAGAAGAGGAGGAAAGGAGAGGCACAGGTGCTGCTAGGGCGAGACAGACATCGATTTCAGAGTCAGCAGGCAGGCACTATGCAGGTACAGAGGGAGAAAATGTGGCGATGTGGCTGTATTTTGGGGGCTTGGGTTTTTGTGACAAAACTACGGCAGTTCCCTGAATTCTTAAAACAAAATTGGTTTAGAACTTTGGTTATATGAAATAAGTAATGAAATAATTAAATGAACAAAATGTCTGCAATAGTTCAGCTTGGAGTAAAATGTGTCCCTGAGATAATCGCACATCAATTCAGCCGGCCCAGATTTACAGTAGTTAGGTAATGTTATCTGCAGAGTAGATCATTTAAATTACATTGACAAGGCTGCATTGGACTTAACAGTACATTTGTTAAGATGTTCAGGCAGGCGTTTTAAGATATACATGCTCAGATGCTGTTAATAAATATGTAAGTTGGCTCTTTTTTGTATGATAATTCTTCATCAATAAACAAAAACCCGTAATATAACTCGTATTCAGTATGAAGTGACACTTTTAAGGACACTTGTTACTTTAATTTCCCAAACAGTTATTTTTGGGCAAAGTATCGGTATCGGATCGGTATCGGCGATACTCGCCTTCATTTTACTTGGTATCGGATCGGATAGGAAACCAGTGGTATCGCACATCACTAATGGACACATTGTGGAGACAAATAAGAACCGGATACTGGCACCACTACTGGCCCTGGACAAGATGGCTGAAAGCTGATCCAATGCAAATGAGATTATTAATATTCCGTTACAAATATGAATAAATGCTTCTCACTACTCTAAACGTAAAGCTCATCTTCCATAAAAATGTTCATAATATAATTTTGATATGATCTGTAATAATCCCCAATGCATTGTCAAAGTTCCTCTTAAAAAAAGGAACAAGAAGACAAAGAAATGCAAATCAGAAATATCTGTGACAGTTCACCATCAGCAGGTAAAAAGCAAACAAGACAGTGTCGATACTTTGCAAACATTTTAATGATTATTTTTGGAGCATACACATTTGAAAATATTTGTTTACTTCAAACTGCAACTTGAGTTAAATAAATGTTTATAATATACAAAGAAAATACAAGGGAAAGCACAGCTTGCTTTTTGCTTTGTCTTTTTTTAAATGTGCCTTGCACACAGAACCAGTGTTTCTGTATCTATAGCTTTATTGTAAAATTACACTCAGGGACTTTGATCCTTTAGCAGGGCGATGAACAGTTGAAAACATACTCACACAGTAACGGAAGCAAAAAAGAAAACAAGAAAAGCATGTGCATGATTGTATGCAGACAGATTAAGTAAAACAAATGAAAGAAAACAAAAAAAGAATCCTAATATTTCAACAATGCAGGCACTAGTAAAACTTAAAACCTGTTAAGGAAATGCCCAAACACTCTATAGTTAGCTCTACAGAAGCAGGTGTGCTTGTGTCCAGGGTCCGAACGCTGCAGATGCTGATATCTGGGTCTGAAAAAGACGATCTATGCCAAAATTTACACTGAACCTGGAGTAATGACAGTAAACACAGTAAGGTGAGGAGAGACTACCCTGGCTGCCAGCGGCTCAAGCCCTTAAAGCGGTAGAGTGAACTGGGAAAGGCCTTGTGAAGCAGTCAGTGGAGGAAGAGGAGACCCTAATCGGTTTCAGGAGCTAGCGATGGGACTGTTTTTCCTGTTTATCTGGGTACGTGTGAGGTGCTTGGGGAGAAAGGATTTCATCAGGGCACAGCTTTATTTTCTGCAACAAAACACAACGGGCTTCACCAGTATAGCAGTTGGTCAATGATGTAGGGAGAGCATGCTCAGTTGAGGTGGAAGCCCTTCTCCATAGTGGCAGCGAGGAGGCGCTCTCTCATGATCTCTTCGGAGGAATATTCCGGCAACTTCAAGTAGTGCACACACGTGTTAACTGAAGGATAGCTGGCATCTGTTGCATCAACCTACAGGAGAAAAGACAACAGAAGGTATGAAGAGTGACAGTAGCCGGGTTTTCATCCAAAGTTGTGAATTTAACTTGCGCGATTGGAATATCAGTTAAAACATGGGCAAATAAGCAGTTTCCATCAGAGCCAAAAAGAACAAAATGGTGATATTTAGTGCCAGTTTATCAGGAAGTGACCAAGAAAAGTAGAGGAAGCCACTAAATAATCATTTTCATACTAAATAAATGACTTGTGCCTCAGAAAAAGTAGATGAAACACAAGCGCAGTCACTGCTTTTAGAGGTGGATGCCTGCTGTTTGGGAACGCAGTTGTGTAAGACAGTTCTGGGAGGGAATTATACAGAAAAAAAAAAAATTCACAGACTTTATTCAGGCATTTCAGAATGACCATAATATTTCAGATGCTGTGCAATGACACCGGTCCACCATGTTTCGCACAATTCAAAAACCACCTCAAATCGATTCACCTAACTACCGCGATTCTTTTTGAAACCATTTAAAAATTGGTCGGTTTACCTCAGAATTAATATTTAATTATTTTACTTGGGAGGTGGTAGGGAGAAGTTACCGCTTTTATTCCAGCAGAGGGTGAAATGTATAAATGCGGACTGTTTATCAGCTCGGACCGCAAAGCAAACACACTTGTCCAAGCTCGAAACAGCTTTACTCAGGAGCCAAGTTGATTTTGCGACACTGTTACTGCACAGTGCTGCGAGATCCAGTAAGAACTGTTTGAATTCGCCGCACAATAAAAAAGGTTGCTGCAAGATCTAGTGAGAATCATTCGAATTCTGCCCAGAATTCTCTATAATATAATAGCAATATCGAATCACAATTCTTGTAGAACCGAAATTCTTTATATATATATATATATATATATATATATATATATATTGTGATAGTATTGAATTAGGAGGTAGGTGTATCATCCCATCCCTAGCAAGCTTAAGGACTTTGTGAATTAAGGGATTTTTTTTTCTCCAAATTTTGGCTTTTCCATCACTCGTTTCTAATGCGATACTTCAAAATGTGCATAAAAACAGGGTGATGGAAACATGGCTGGAGTTAGCCGTTCTTGAACTTATCTTAATGGCTAGGATTTGGCATAATGGATTTCAGTAACCCTACCTTTCGGACTATTGTGAGACGTGGATGGAGGTTGGCCAGTCCACCAGGGGGCAGAGTTGAACAGCCTGTGGTGAATTGGAGGAAGGCTTTCCTCTCATCTGATGACATTCCACACAGCACTCGAACAAAGCGCAAGAAACCAGGACTGCAACACAATTAAATCATTAGTATAATATACACCGTCTGAAATGTGAATTTTCAGCATTATTACACAAGTCTTCAGTATCACATAATCCTGCAGAAATCATTCGGATTTGGTGCTTAATACACATTTATCAAACTGTTTAAAAAGAGTTGTGTGGTTTAATAAATGTTGTTGAAACTGATATATTTTTTTCCATGATTCTTAAATAAATTACAAGTTCAAAAGAAAAGCATTTATTTGAAATAAAAATATTTTGTAATATTTACCGTCCTTTTGATCAATTTAAATCTTAAACTAAATGTATGATCAGTAGTGTAGTTTATTCAGAATCATTACCGAGACAATCATATTCTTTTAGAATGTTGCATTTTAATGTCTACATATTTGTCAATCGATTAAAAAAAATATTAAATTGCATTTTTTCTGAAATAATCATGATTAATCCCACCTAACATTAAAGTTTTAAATATACTTTTATATTGCAATAATTTCACATTTAATCTTCAAATTAATGTAGAAACAACATAGTATATTTGCAATATTTGTTAAAGATTTTTTTATGACTAAGAATGGTGAGTATCACTGATACCAATGTCACTGATGTCTGTGAGAAATAGTTTAGTTCCTAACATTTAACCACTGACTATAGCCATTCAACATTAGAGTATAATTGAGAGCTATCAATTTTAACTTGGGCTGTCAATTAAAACTTCTAATCGTGATTAATCGCATGGTTGTCGAGTTAACTCGCGATTAATCACACATTTTTATCTGTTCTAAATGTACCTGAAATACTCTAATCAACATGGGCATGGACAAATATGGATGCTTTAAGCAAATATGTGACCCTGGACCACAAAACCAGTCATAAGGTTAAATTTGACAAAACTGAGATTTATACAACATATGAAAGCTCAATAAATAAGCTTTCTATTGATGTATGGTTTGTTAGGATAGGACAATATTTGGCTGAGATACATCTATTTGAAATCAGAAATCTGAGGATGCAAAAAAATCAGAAAGACTGAGAAAATCACCTTTAAAGTTGTCCAAATTAGGTTCTTAACAATGCATATTACAAATCAAAGTTACATTATGATATGTTTACAGTAGGAATTTTACAAAAAAATCTTCATGGAACATGAACTTTACTTAATTTCTTAATGATTTTTGGCATAAAAGAAAAATCAAAAATTTTGACCCATGCAATGTATTTTTGGCTATTGCTACAAAATATACCCCAGCGACTTAAGACTGGTTTTGTGGTCCAGGGTCAGATATATGTTTATTATTAGTAAAATTATACTTAGAGCATGAAGACTAGACATGTTTCAAAGGTCATAGATGTTTTTCAAATAACTTGTTCATGTCTGTTAGACACATGAAAGAACAAGAACAGAAAAATACTAGGTTCCCATTGCTTCTCTTTCTTTGCACTGAGCAAATTACTTACACAAGCCTGTTTACATTATTTGCAGGACAGGGCAGCTCACTTCTTCTGAGCATGCAAAATGTACATTTATTATTTATTATTACATTTGTTTGCCTCTCAGTGCCCACATACTGTAATTTGATGCAGCCAAGTTCTCAACAAAAATGTTTCCATTGTTACATTTTAGCGTTTCTGTTGTCAGACAACCAAAGAAATATGAAATAACGACTGAAAAAAATCCTGAATTATGATCATGATTCAATCGCTGAAAAGAATCATTTACCGGCATCTGGACATAAGTCACTATTCCCTGCATTATTATTGTTGTTTTTAACTACCTGTTTGAATGCTTTCACGATCCTTGGACTTTCCAGGAGTTTACCCATTTAAAATTATGTGATTGCAAAAACCGACTTCTTTTAATTTTTTTAAGCTATTGTTTTTGTGATAATGTACTGATTCGAGAGCCCGGTCTCATGAAAATACGCTGAAATTAACTTTGGCGTGCATATGATACGCAGTTTTCGCGTGCATACTCGTAGGTGGCTCTACTCATCAACCCTACAGCACCAATCATAACATAGACCGACTCCGTTTGCATTCATTTAATATGGCAGAAGTGCCGGTACGCACGAAAAAGTTCCAGTATGCAAAAGGATAAAATACAGAACCCACTTCAAGCACTGGAAGCAACATAATATCTGGTTTAACAAAGCGCTGCTCCTCTGCCGCTCGCTGAGCAGAGCAAACGCAGATAAAAAGAGAGGGAGGTGCGTGCGCAATGGGAGACCTCGCGCTCGTGCCGCAAAACCGGAGCGTCTCAGAAACTATATTAGGTTTGTCCAATTATTTGGTTATGCATTGTTGCTAGACACTTTTCGCTAGATTGGCAACATTGTGCATCCATTTCTTTTACTATGGGCTAGGTAATGGGTCAAACAGAAAATGCGCGCTGCATTAATCGTGCGCGTTAATAAAATTAGTGCCGTTAAAATGAATTTGCGTTAACGCGTTATTAGCACGCTAATTTTAACATTTATTAGACTTAAAAAAAAAATTAACTTCTAACTTAAGTGAACTTAAAACAATCCTCACATAAACCCATTATTTACCTGTGCCCTTCAGCAAATAGAAAATATACAGAAACTTAATAAAGTTTTCAAACACTAAGTACTAAATCAAATATAGATGAATCCGTAAAGCTACAAAAATTATTGATTTTCTCTTTTTTGTTCTATGATTAACAGACATCACAGGAGCTGGTTTATTAAGTTATTTGGCTGCTATTACTTTAAGAGCTACCGCTGCTGAACGTGCCATGGATCTGATACACATGGTCGTAGTTTCATTTGCGCTTTAATATTAAATGATACAGGTTACCGCACTGCAAAAAAACATTTTTAACGCCATGAAACTGGAAAAATTAATCTCCTGCATTAATGCATGCTATAAATTAGGCTCCATATCTTCAACAGACTGTATATATAAACAGACAAGAAATAATCACAGACCTCCCCAAGAGTATGCCATCATAAAATGTAGAAATAACAGTATTGTTTACCTGTCTCGTGTGTAGCCAAGTTTAGGTTCTGTGTAGTTAACAATATCTTCAGCGGTCCAGGATGGAGACTGGTTGCCACACAAGATCATCTGCACCTCTTTATGACTAAATGAGCTGAGCTTCTCCATAGGAAACACCCTGTTAAAGCCCTCTGTAGCAAAACATAAACAGATTGCGATTAGAACAAAAGACCACATATTTTAAGTTATATATATTTATGGTTTTACATTTCCCATTTAGCAAAATATTTGTAACTAATAAGAATAACACTGTAATGAATGTCATTCATAATAAAATGTATCTCTTGAAAAGCCAAGTTACAGTACTTTAAGCGTGTAGCCCGAGCATATTGTAAGTACCAGGCATGGGAATATTTAAAGCCTGCCAATTCTGTCATACCTCTAAAAGCTTCCATTTGCTTCTGGATTCCTGTGTGCATGCAGAAGTCAAACATGAGCTCTACGTACTCCTCTGCATTTTCCATGGTGACCATCTGATGAGAGGACAGCAGAGTTATTAGCATTCATATCTTATTCCATACAGGATGACAACAGTGTGTTACATAATTCCAGGTACTAAACAAGCAGTGCGCTTAATTTTGCCACTTGGCAAACATTTACACCACCGTTCAAAAGGTTGGGGTCTATTTTTTTTTAAATCACTTATTTTCACAAGGCTGCATTTATTTGAACAGAAATGCGGCAAAAACTGTAATATTGTGAAATCTGGGTTCCCACACCTCAATGAAATTCAAGGACCTTTCAAGGACTTTCCAGGTCTAATTCCCTCAAATTCAAGGACTTAATGCCCCACATTAAGTCTTTGAATAGGTGATACACATTTCAAGTAAGAGCAAGGTTACATCTTGTTACCTTGTAAGATACACTGTTACAGTTTTCGTGTGTCAAATATAACCATGCAAAAACACACTATATTTTTGGCCACATGACAGAGATCTGATATTCTATTTGTCATAAATGTGTGTAATTACCGTAAATCAAGCAAGCTAGTATGCAGAGGCCATGAAGTGTTAGTGAAATAACACATCAGCAGACAGTATTTTTTCCAAAAAAACTTCTTGCAGAAAATAAATTCAAGCATTAAGGACCTGTATCTATGCATGTTCATTTTCAAAAAATTTCCAGGGCCTTGACATTTTTTTTTTCAGATTCACAAACTTTCAAGGATTTCACGGACCCGTGGGAAGCCTGTGAAATATTACAATTTAAAGTAAATGTTTCTATTATAATACATTTTAAAACTTAATTTAGTTCCGTGTTGGCAAAGCTGAATTTCCAGCAGCCCTTACTTCAGTGTCACATGATCCTTCAGAAACCATTCTTACTGCTGGTTTCTCAAGAAAACAATCAATGTTTAAAAGTTATACTGCTTAATATTTTACATAACATGCATTCTCCTTGTACCAATGCAAAAGTCACTGTGATCCAGTTAATGCATCTTACAGACCCAAAACTTTTTGAATGGCAGTTTATCATCAAATTTTATCAAGATGGCAGGAAGTACACAAGATCGTGTGTCCGGGCAACATGTGACCTACCTCATCCTCTCCATTGGGCTTCAAGTCTACTGATGAGAAACCATGCACTTTGGATGACGGACAGAACTGGAAATTTAATCTAATAACAAAAATAATACATTAGATGAGTAACGTCTGTAAATAAAATACCCTGGAAAGCAAGGAAGTAACATTCCTGAAATCTCTCAAACTACCAATTACACATTTAAGTACCGAGTAATATTAATTAACATGCATTTACTAAAAAGTTAGGGTTTGGTTTATATTATGTGTAATTACATGTTATTACTATGGTAAGAATATGAGACGCGTATAACAAAGAGACTATAATTTAAGTGTTGCCTAATTTTCATTGATTAATATACCAAGTGATATGCATTTCTCACCCTAGATCTTCTACACTAAGTGGTGGACCAGAGCCCATAGGGTTCTTCAGCATGAGATCCTGTAGCCGTGTGTTCTTCTCATCCTCTGACAGACTCTTATTGCCCAAAATCTGTCTGCGCTTCACAGACAGTGCCTTCAGCTCTTTCAGAAACTGTGCTCTGTGAGGATTCACCAGTTCAAAGTCCTCCCAGGTCAAGATGCCGTGATACCAAGCTGGTGGCTTGGGCTTTGGTGGGTCAAGGATGAACTCGGACTTGGAGTCTTCATCAAAGCTACCCACTGAGTACGTGTCCTGACCCTCCTCGGTGGAGGCTTCAGACTGGATTTCAGAGAAGTGGCAGTCTGACTCGACACGAGTTTGATGAAGTAGCTTGCTCATGTTGCTTTTGATGTCACCCATACAGAGCAGTTTGAAGAAAGGCTGGGATATGGGCAGGTCCACAAGCCGGTTATCCTGGATGCATTTTGCTAAAAAGATGCCAAGGAACAGGAAAAGCTTGGTGATACGCTCCAGTTCATCACTGTCCTGAGGGAAGGGAGCAGGGAAAAGGCCGCAGGAACGCTGCACATAATAGCCTGGTGGTTTCAAGCCACCGCCCAGATCCACCTGATAAACAATGAATAAGTTCATTAAGCAGCCAAATTAAAAACAATCTGTCATATCTTGGCTAGTGCCTTAAGGTGAATCAGACAAATACTTACTTGACGTGACTCATCATCTGGGAAGTCGTCGTCACAGAGCCAGATTCCAAGAGAAGTTCTCTGGAACTCTGCAGCCACAAGAGCGTAGAACTCCAGGGTGGGTCCAAGACCAGTGCCCTCCTCTCCCTGGAACTCCACCTGCACAAAATAACAACCATTATCAGTTTTGATCAAACAGTCTGAAATAGAGTGCTGTAGACCAGTGGATCAGGCCCCAGCAAACTTTCATAGGGGGCCACAGAATTAATAATTTCATTCAATTTAAATCAATATATTTATTATTGAAAAAAACATCCAAAATCAGAATCTTGAAACTTATCCATCTTATTTTTCCCATAAGTGTGGACGCGTTTTTACACTTTAAGGGTCTGGCTTACGGTTTCATCTGCATCCAGTAGTAGTAGTAGTAGTAGTAGTTTATTGTCATTGAACAATTTGCATGTACAACGAAATTTAAAAGTGCCAACCAGTCAAAGTGCAACAGTCATACATTTCAACAAAGAAATGCTAATTAATCTAAAATAATAGAATAAATAAAATAAATCTATACATACATAAATAGATAAAAATATAAAAATTTATATATACATATACATGTATACACCTACATCTGTATACATACATATACATACAAAAACATCTGTCTGTTATGTTACACGTCTCTTAAAAAAACCCATGTTTGAATTATTTAGAGTGGCAACAGCTGTAGGATAAAAACTGTTTTTAAGTCTGTTTGTCCTGGATCTAATTGTCCTGCGGTAACAGTTCAAACAGATCATATCCAGAATGTGATGTGTCTCTGATGATATTTTGAGCTTTCTTAATACAGTGCGAACTGTGTAGTTCATCCAAAGTTGGGAGAGGGCAGCCTACCATCTTTTGGGCCGTATTTATGACCCTCTGAAGCGCTTTCCTCTGAGCCACTGTGCAGCTAGTGAACCATATGCCAATGCAGTATGTTAAGATGCTCTCTATTGCGCACCGATAAAAGGACACCAGTAGTCTCTGAGTGACGTTATTCTTCCTCAGCACACTAAGGAAGTAGAGTCTCTGCTGTGCCTTTTTCAACTGCTCAGATGTATGTGAGCTCCAAGTCAGGCCCTCCTCTATCTGAACTCCCAGAAACCGGAAGTCAGCTACCCTCTCTACGCAGTTCCCATTGATTAAAAGTGGGGTAATGTCAGTTTTCTTCCTCCTGTAGTCAATGATCAACTCCTTGGTCTTTGTAGTGTTGAGTAGCAGGTTATTCTCTTTACACCACCATGAGAGCTGCTCCACCTCGTCCCTATAAGCTACCTCATCCCCTCCAGATATAAGTCCCACCACCGTAGTGTCATCCGCAAACTTCACAATGGTATTACTATGGTGAGCGGGGGTGCAGTCGTGTGTGTAAAGAGTGAAGAGCAATGGGCTCAGAACACAGCCCTGTGGGGAGCCGGTGCTGAGGCTAAGGGCCATGGAGGTGTGTCGGCCCAATCTGACCCTCTGACTGCGGTCAGACAGAAAGCTATTATCCAGCTATTTTTAGATGTACAAAACTCATTTTGCTGCTTGATATTGCATACTGATCCATCTTACCATAATATTTTAATGTATTATCTTAATTAACACAATGAAACCAGTGAACATACTGGTTTGTAGTGCAAACAGTTTTAGCTTTTACTGCACATTATTTTTCATTAAATCCCTATACAGAACTCAAGTCTCGCCCATAGGCTTACTTCTGCATTGTAGAATAAGGTGGATAGAAATTACAAAATGAATGATAAATTAGGTTTAATATATCAACACTCCCAGTTTTAGTTCATAGCTTAAACAAGTGAAATAGAATAACATCAGCAATACCAGACAAACTTAACCAATGCAGGTTTTTTCTGGGTGCCCTTTGAGTCAACAAGGTTGAGAACCACTGCTCTAGAGGACAGTGTGGATAGAATACAGTATCTTCAGCTGGTTTTCCATCGTTGGGTCAAACGATTTTAAGAATGTGGATAGAATACAATATCTTCAGCTGGTTTTCCACCGTTGGATCAAACAGTTTTAAGGACGGTAAGGAGTAGTTCCAGTTATGTTCCCACTTGAGCTTGGTTTGGCATGGCATGGCACGATTAGGGAAGAAAAAAAAAAAAATCCCACAGTGTTCAGCTCATGTGTAAATTGCGCAAGCTTATTTCACAATATTAAATCAAAAGATCAGAAAACTCCCATATACACTGGCCCATAGACCCTTTCCTCAAAAGAAATCAGGACAGAAGTGGTTCAAACGTGGACGAACGTTTGGTTCGATTGAACTCTGGTACGATTTGCTCTGTTAGTGCGGTTCATTTAAGTGTGAACGCTGACATCTGAACTCTGGTGCACACCAAACAAGCGGACCGAGACCACTAAAAAGATGGGTCTCGGTCTGGTTCCAAAAGAACTTTGGTGCAGTTCGAATAAAATATGAATGCAACATGGACCAAATACTTCTAAACCAGTGGTCTCAAACTCAATTCCAGGAGGGCCACAGCTCTGCACATCCGCTCCAACCCTAATCAAACACACCTGATCCAGCTAATCAAGGTCTTCAGGATTACTAGAAATTCCAAGCAGGTGTGAGTTGGAGCTGGTTGGAGCTAAACTCTGCAGGGCTGCAGCCCTCCAGGAATTGGAGTTTAAGACTCTTTTCTAAACGAACCAAAAACAGGAAGTAATGACAAGATGCGACGCTATGCGACATGATTTCACGAAGGGAACAAGTGGTGTTTCCAAAACAAAATGAGCAGAGGGCTAACATGGAACAACGCCAAGTTAAAGTGCCTTTATAAGCTCGTTGAGAGTTCACAGGTCGTGAAAAAATAAATAAATCATATACAATTTAAAAAGTGTTTTAAAGTGGCACTGAGCAGACCAATCAGTGAATGTGTACTTTGATGTCATACAGCCGCATCGGCACTTTAAGTTGAACACACCTTTACTTTTCTTTGCATTGTTCGGTGCATTCCATCACGAAATATACGTCATTCAACCCGACTAATCATGTGAGCATGTCACTATACCTTTAGGTTCGGTATCTTTAGGTTCACTTTCAAAAATGCCAGTGTGAACGCTAAGCAGACCAGGACCAAATGTATAATTTTCCCTTTTGGCCCGGACCAAATAAAGAAAACGAACCAAACTACACACCATAAAACACCAGGTGTGAATATGAATGTGTCTCCCTCATTTACTAATCGACCGACTGATCAAAACTCTTATCAGGTATCTTAATAACTGGTGTAAACGAGGCCGAAAGCTAAAACATATTAGTATCGCTTTGGCCTGGATCAGCTCAGAATTGAACAGTTAAGAATTTAGAACAGTTCGGTCCAACAGTGGAAAAGTAGCTTTTGTTCAAATATTTGCTGTTATTAAAACAGAAAGACGTCAAATGCAACAAAACTGTACATGTACATTGTTAAATTAAACTCTTTTAAATTTTTATATTGAAAATGCAATTTGTGGTGAAGACTTTCACTAGCAGTCTCAGACTTTTAGACATTATTGTTCTTCGCAGACATTATGTTGTGGCGTTTACCTCTAGTACAGACTTTCTGTCAGCATGTATCTGCATCACACTCTCAGCCCACTCCATCATACTCTCTCCGCGAGGCACCTTAACACGCTCGTGCTTGAGCCTACCCACACGGAACTCGCCAGGATCATCACGGCGAACCGTTGTGGATGGCCGGGAACGTTCCATAGTGGCTTCTCTTCGGTTCTGGAGCCAGACAATAGCCCTAGAGACAGAGAGATGCAAATTCTCAAATCACTGTATTTCAGATTTAATATTCCAGAATAGTGTTTAAATTACAAATTTCTTTAGATTCTGCAATCACAGACCTGGAGGCTCCAAATGCAGTGCAGGTAAAATAAAGCTGCCGGGTTTCAAATGGTATGAGGAAAGGACACTTGCTGGTTAACTGTTCACACCAGTCTGGGAGAGCACCGCTAGCCAGGGCCAGTGGTTCCTACAAGACAAAACAAAAACACAGAAATGTCACTTTTGATCAATTTAAAGCATTCTTTCTGAATAAAAGGATTAATTTCTGACTCCAAACTTTTGAACAGTACTGTATTTACAATGTAAATAACATGCATAATTAATGCATCAAATTACCTCGATCTGCTGCAGGATTTTGGTTGTGATTTTTTTGCTGGTGAATTCCTCAGGTGATGCATTGAACTGCAGCTCCTCCACATCTACACAAAGAAATGACTTTTAAATCCATACTAATGAAAAAAATAAAATAAAAATAAAGACAATGCAGTGCGGATGAGCTCCTTACCTTCCTGTAGTGTGCGGCCGGATAAGGGTTCTCCTCCGATGGTAAAGAGGATGCGCAAGAGCTGCAGTACGTCCTCTACACTGCAGGCACTCTGTCCTGAGCCCGCCTTGGCCTGAGCCTGCTCGCGTGCAGCACTCAGAATGTCACAGCTCTGCGTGGCGGACAACGTCCCTGAACTCAGGCCTGAAGATCTGCAGCCACGCTCACAGAAGTCCTGTAAAACCATACATGCACTGTTAACACACACTACTCTGAATTTTTTCTCCCAACCCTTTTATAACAATCACAACACACCTGTAACAACGCAATTACTGCATTCTTACAAAATTATATAGTTTATGGCCAAAGACGACAACAAAAACTTAAATCAAACCAAATAGAGAACAGTCCACAATGACACCTAAAAACTTTCATGGTACAACATTTACACCATTTAGGCATTAAAAGTTACATAAGGACAGCAACAACTGTCTAACAGGTGGCTACACAAGTGACAGTCAAGCAAGAAATAGAAAAATACTTGAAAAACAGAGAAGGGAAAATAAAGATGGTATGTAAAGATATATATGCACATCCGATGGCATTCTATACCTTGTATGCAGCTATGAGCTGCGAACAATTTCTGTTTTTCCTAATACTTTTATTAGAGCCGGTTAATTTCCAGTGGCGCAGGAAAGTTGAGTCTGCATTCTTCTGCATGTAGGTTATCAAGTCATTCTTTGGTAATTCATCTGTGCCAAGGTACTGTTCCACATGCTCTACAGACCAGCAACCCTACAACAGGAAGAACCAAATGTTGGTCTTTCCTGATTGTAA
Organism: Garra rufa; assembly: GCF_049309525.1. Classification (NCBI taxonomy): domain Eukaryota; kingdom Metazoa; phylum Chordata; class Actinopteri; order Cypriniformes; family Cyprinidae; genus Garra; species Garra rufa. The sequence goes on from NC_133381.1 coordinate 22,317,286, forward strand.
AGTCTCACGCAATACACATGCATTACAGTAGGTTTAACCACTAGAGAGGCCCGTGCATTTAACAATAGATACCACTGGGAATCATTTCACAGTCTCCTAGCTTTAAGGTTAGTGACGGCTGACAGACAGTTTACTGAGAAGGAGCATTTACACATTGGGGACAGCCACAGAAAAATCACAGCCAAGATTTTAATGAGCCGAAGAGAGCGAATGAAAGGAAGATAGGTAGAGAGATAGCGTGGAGCAGTGTCGTTAAAACGTGTCATTACCATTTTTCCGCTTTCTCTTTCTTTGTCAGAATCCTTCAACTCTCTGTACATTATCCTGCAAAATACATAAAACAAAAATCAATTCTTATTAACAGATGTCTAAGAGAAAACACAAAAAATATAGAAACATGGAAATGATAGACTCACGTATACGTAGGTTCCCAGATGCGTCTAAGCTTGTCGGGTTTAATAGCACCATTGCATGAGAGCTGGAGAAGCTTTTGGACATAATAGAAAATGGTGGACTTGTAGTTGTTGAGAGGTAGTTCTACTTCTCGAGTTGTCCCTAGACCTGCTACTTTCAGGATGAGAGCCAGACGGGGTGAAGGCGTGCACTCCACCTCCTCCTGTACCTCTGAGCGAGGCGTACCTGTAAGCACATTAAACAAATTTTGCAAGGTCAAAATTACAATGGATTGCTGTGCTTGACTCAGCAGCCAACCAGTGTTATTGTTAAAGGGGTCATGAACTGACAAATCCAAATTCCGTAGACTTTTTGACATGTAAGAGGTCATTGTACTATAAAAACTTCCTATAAATTTCAGAACTCAAAGCTTTCATTAGCGTAAGAGTGAGTTCACACTTGTAGCTTGGTTCGCTTGGTTCAGCCCAAAAAGGAAAATGCTACATTTGGCCCTGGTCCACTTAGCGTTCACACTGGCATTTTTGACAGCAAGCCAAAAGATACTGAACCTAAAGGCATAGTGATACGTTCACAACCTGATTGGTCGGGTTGAATGGCGTATATTTTGTGATGGAACTCACCGAACACTCCAAACAAAAGGAAAAGGTGCATTTGACTTAAAAAGTCTGCTCAGCGCCACTTTGTGTTGCAGGTATATGATTTTATTTTTACCATCTGCAAACAAAGAGCTCATAAAAGGCACTTTACCTCCTCGTTACGCCACATTTGCTATCTGCTCATTTTGTTTCGCGTACAACGCTTGTTACCTTCGTAAAATCAGGTTGTATAGTGTCGCATCTTGTCATTATTAGTTCCTGTTTTTGATTTTGCTTAGAAGTATTTGGTCTGTTTTGCATTCATATTTCATTCGAATCGCACCAGAGTAATTTTGAAAGTGGACGAGACCCACCTTTAAGCGGTCTAGACCGCTTGTGTGTGCACCAGGGTTCGGATGACAGCGTTTACACTTACTCAAATGAACCGCACTAATAGAGCAATCGCTCTGGTTCGTTTTAATTTAACCAAACAGTGAACACACCCTAAAAACAGGGTTTCTGCAGATATGAACAAGTGAAATTTAAGACTTTTTAAGACCTTTTTAATACCACCTTATATGAAATTTAAGACCGAAACCTGTAATGGAAATAGATATTATATTACATGCATATATGTCATATTTAATGTGTTTAATGTAAAAAGTAAACAATTTCATGGCTTTCATAAATTAAATTTATTACTACGATATACAGTGAACTTTTCATATCAGCAGATACTATTCCACACAAACTATCCCCATAAAAGTACCACTAGAAATATATGTAAAAAAAAATCTGAAGCAATATTTTCATCAGTGCTCTATTAGCTTTTACATATTAAATCTGCATATTTGATTTACCTTTATAAAGGCCTTTTTTTTTTTACTTTTGAAATGTATGCATTAGCTTTGAATTTTATTTTATGAATTTATCAATAAATTCTAAATGGCTGTTAGCAGTGAGATTACATAATTTACACTGCAAAATTAAAAGTCAGATTAATGTTTTAAATACATTTATTGATTTATAAATATATAAATTAGAAATGTTGGGTGTGGAGGCACACTTTTAAACACACTAAACTACCAGCAGGTGGCGGTAAGTGACTTCATAAGCGAGTTATTTCAAATGATTCGAGCAAAACGCTGAATCATAGCAAAACGTTGCTTGGAGAATGCTTCTGCTGCGATCCTTGTTTGGAACTATTTTCATTGGTGAAACAGAACAAAACAGTGGAAATATTTTGTCTAATATGTAAGTAACTACTTGTATATTGAGCTAAATTAATGTAACATTTGTAATTGTGAGAATATTCAGCAAAAAGCTCACTTGGTATGTTACTGAACTATATCATGTTATAAATAAACTATACATTTTAAATGTTTACCTCAGAGTGTTTCTTTAGAGTGCTGTTACATTCATTTGTTTTAAAGTATGTCACAAATAGACCAGAAATGCACTATCCATTATCAATTTCTGTTTACGTTGAATGTATTAAAATATGAATCTTTATTGCCTTTCGCTGCTTCGCTAGTTGTTTTGGTCACTTCAGTTTTAATCAGGCGGTTTGTTCGGTCGGGCAAGTAAAAAAAAAAACATTTTAAAAGTATCTCGAAGGCTGGCGGTCAGCTAGCTCGACCTATATTTATTATTATTATTATTATTACTAACATTATATACAGAAAAAGGTAGTTTGACCTGTATTCTGCTACTGCGATTCTGTCTGAAAACGCAGTAACTTCCACAGAGGGAGGAAAAAAATCTACAGTTGTTAGCAACTGGCCTTAGCCAAGCCTTATATTCAGTTTTTACAAGCCAAGTATCACTAAACTTGCACTTCCCCAAAGCTAAAAAGTTAAATCCATTTTCCTTCTGCAGTACAATCCGAGAGAGACTCGCGCCAATAACAGAAAGCTGATTGGCTATTGCATGTTGGTCTCATTTGTAGTTTAAATACAGCAAATTATATTTGGAATAGTGAAATAAAGAACTACAACACCACGGAAACAACAAAAAGAGAATTTAAATGAGCTTTAGAGGGAGCGTTACATGGACATCGGAAAAATAAGACCTGTGTAAAATTATTTAAGACCTAGAACAGCGAATTTAAGACTTTTTAAGGCCTAAAATTTAGATTTTTAAATTTTAGACTTTTTAAGACTTTTTAAGACCCCGCGGAAACCCTGTAAAAAAAGCTTATACTGAAGCCAATCTGCCAAAAGTTGTGTAATGTGCCACTTTACTACATAATAGTGTGGCTAAACACCGCCTTTGCAGAAGAAAATCACTACTACATGTGCGAACCAGTTGCCTGTTTAGCCAACTGGTTCGCACATGTAGTAGGTAAATACAGAGAGAGGCAAACACAGGTCTACGCAGAAACCAAACAATAAATATGGCTCAAAAGACAACGAGAAGCTGTGCAGTACCAAGTTGTGGAAAGTTGTGCGTCTTTGCATTGTCTTTCTTCTGATCCCAACATTAGAAAAGGAGTGGATGAAGTTTATTTTTAATGAAGATCCAGACCTCATCAGTAAGAACTTGGTCCTTTGTTCACTTAATTTTACAATGGATTCCTTACAAACAAGGCAGAAATCAAAGTGGGATTTTCAGAAAGACTGACACTAAAAGACAATGCTGTGCCAACTATATTGTACCTGATAGTATTGTCACACCACACAAGTGTAACGGTTTTTATTATGTGGTCACTACTGCTTTGTCCTACTACTGCTGAGTATTTATACATTTTTAACCTAAATCACAGCAGAGTCCTTCTATGAAGGATGTAGGCTGTCAAACATACACAACTGTGGATGTTTACTTCCAAGTCTACGATTTGCCACACCTATTCAAACAGATGTTCTGATGTGGGGGTCAAAAACAGGACAAAAAAAACCAGCCTATTACTTCTAAATTATGTTTTTTTATGTAAAAATCTTTTTAACATAAGTGGACCTCAGAGAACAGTACAAAATTATTACAAAATGGCAGTTCATGTCCCTTTCACTTAAACAACTAAAAATAGTTTTAATTCATTTAAATAAAGCTGAAATAAATAAAAGATAAACAATTGTAAAAATTAAATTACAAAAAAAAAAAAAATTTGAAAATACTATAATACTTTAAAAATAATACTTCAGTAACACTGCAGCTAACAGAGTAATAAGAATTTATCTACAGCATAAACAGTACCTGGTGGAGGGATTTCCAGGTCAGTAGTTTGCTGGACGTTAGTCCGGCCTGGTCTGGGGTCAAATGCAGGTACTAAAGCAGAAAACTGCCGTTTCAGCACAAAGTCGTCGTCCCAGGTTCTGCGCCGACCGCCTTTGGTTTCATACTCCTCTTCCTCCTTTCGGGCCACCATTGAAAAAGCAAAGTGGTAAAGCTCTCTTACACATAATGCTCAACTGCTTGTAAATGTGAAACACATATTTCACCTAACCAAAGACATGCTACACAGAGGAACCATGCTGGTAAACGAGCAAACAACATAAATCAAAAACAGGAACACCAAATACATTCCTAACCAATAAATACAGCACTATTCGCCAAAGTAAACAAAATACAAACAAAAAAAACACCAAATTTCAGGTAACCCAGAAAGGAGCACACAAAGAAAACCAAAAATAAAGGATTTCCACTGTACTATTATTGAAACTACAACAGGTTTTACCCTATGAATATGAACGTGGTAACCAAGGTTGACCCTGGACCGTACCAGAACTTCCTCATACTCCTGTTCCTCCTGATTGTCATCCTCATTCTCATCATCATCGTCATCTGGCTCTGGCAAGTCCTCTTCGTCATCCAACTCTGCAAGCAATGTATTGGCCCGACAGCTGTCCAGGAAGTCTGAGTGAAAGAAAATCAATGAAAACAGTCAGCTTTCATATAGCAAAAAAGCAAGAACTCAGAATACAAGACTGAGAATTAGTTTAGTAATAAGCAAAAACATCAAATTAGAGATTAATCTGCCAAAAACAGCCGACAAAAGGGCATGTACTAGATTAAGAGAGGATGAATAACAAATGTAACATGGCCTACCATAGAGGGAAAACTCAGCCTCCTGACCTGTGTCACTTTCACTAGATGTAGAGGTCAGGCTGGTCGTCAGCGTGTTACTGAGCAACTGGCCGACGGACAAACCTGTAGTTGCCGTGGCTACATTATTGCTGCTGGTTACTATGGAGGTGGACATTGTAACAGTTGAGGTGGTACCAGTGGTTGTAAGGTTAGGAAAGCTCTGCGCACCCATGAGAGGAGAAGCTGCAAACAAAACCCAAAAACTGTGATTAGTCTCCAAAAAGAATAAAATAAGCAGGTAACTAAAAACTGAAAGCTTGCTCTACAAACTAAACATGCTTCAAATGGCTGCAATATGCAAATCATGGCAAAAAATTTGAGTCATGTTAATATTCACAAAGCAGAATGTAACTTAACACTCCTACAACAAAATAGTTGCTGTTACATAATCACAAGAAAAAGTGTTCATAAAAATCATAAAAAGGCCAGAGAAGCTTGCAAATTAAATTTGATAACATTTTAATGCAAATCCAGTCTGAGGCATAGCAAAGAAACTGTTGCAACTGACAGGAAACACTACTATTTCTCTTGTATACGTACATGTTTCTGAATGTATCAAATATCAGCAAAGTCAGTAATTCAAAAGATAAGGTTAAAAGAAATCTAAACCAGTGGTACTCAACCAGGTACCAGGTTCATTTTCTTTGAAGAGTCAGTCACTATCTAGATAAACATTAAGAATTTTAAGCATGTGATTCGTGATTTAACAGTAAGATTTTTAAATGGTCTCTTCTGCTCTCCTGCATTTATTTGATCCAAATTACAGGAAAAAAATCAGTAATATTGTAAAATATTTTTATCATTTAAAATAATTGCCATCTATTTGAATATATTTTAAAATGTAATATATTCCAAAATTTTCAGCATCATTACACCAGTCACGATACATCAGAAATCATTCAAATATGCTGATTTGCTATTCAAGAAACATTTGTATTATTATTATTATTATTATTATTATTATACATATTTATAACAGTAATTTTTTTCAGGATTCTTTGATGAATAGAACGTTTTAAAGATCAGCATTTAACCGAAATAAAATGTTTTTGTAACATTCTATTCAAAAGCTTGGAGCCGGTATTTTTATTTTTTGGGATAAATTACAGAAATTAATACTTTTATTTAGCAAGGATGCTTTAAATTGTTTAAAAATATTTAAACTGTTTAAAAGAAATACACTCATAATTTTACAAAAATATATATATTTCAGACCAATGATGTTTAACATGGATCCAATAAATGCAGGCTTGGTGAGCAGAAGAAACTTTTAAAATAATAATAAAAAAAAACATTAAAAATCTTACTGTTCAAATACTTATGACTGGTAGTTGCCAAATTCTAAAATATTTTATTTTGGTACAAAACTATATACAAATATGTTTTTATTTATTGGTTAAAAATGAATTTGAACACTGAAGATCATTCAGCTTCCTAAACTTCCAAAATCCTGAAACTAAATTCTTTTAATTTTGACTATTGCAGTTACTTTTAAATGTACAGTAACTAGGAGAGCCCATACATTAAAACAGTTCTGGAAAAAAAAGGCTTTGAATATTGTTGTGGACAATATAGGCCTTTGAAATCAAAAAGGTTGAGAACCACTGACCTAAACCAGGTATTTGCTGTTAGAAGAATGGGCAGCTGAAGATACTCACTGGCAGTGCTCATTACATTGCGTCCCAGCGTGTTAGTGTTGTTATCGCTGCTGCTTCGGCTCAGGTTCATGTTGTTGGTGGCATTGGTGCGAGACATGTTGGGCGCTCTGCGAACGAACGACTCCATCAGGCTGGCCTCGCGAGATGACAAGTTGGGGACGCTGGCACTTGAGCTCATGGGTGCTCCAGCTGCCAAAAGCGAGCTGACGGAGAGCCGCGCACTGGTGGCAGAGCACAAGGGCCTCTGGGATGCAGCGTCCTTACTAGATGACTCCGAAACCGAGCTGACGTCCGGCGAGCTCACGCTCACGATTCCCATAGAGATGGCTGTCGACTCAGCCGACTGTCTTGAAGTGCCATCGGGTGCTGGTGTTTTACGTTCGCCACTTTCACTTCCTGTGTCCGCAGTTAGTGTGCTGGTGCTGGAGGCAGAGCCAGCTTCGGCTGTGGAAAGCACAACTATGGGTTCTTGGCCCTCTGCCCCCGGGGGCCCTCCGACGATGCTTACTCCCTGCTCCAACAGGCTCTCGACTCTGCGCTCCACTCTGGTGGAGCTGAGGCTTATATCGCTGCTGCTGGCCACGCTACACACCGAACTGCTACTACCCTTGCGGCTAGAGGAACTGGCCCCCGCTGTGGAGGATGAGCCACCCTTGTCTGGACAGTTATTTTTCACCAGGCTGCTCCAGGACTGCGGCGTGCCTGCAACAGTGGATGAAACAGGTTTGGGTGACGGCGCTGATTCAGGGTCGTACCCTGGCGCAAGCTTGAGGTCAAACTTCCCTTCCGCACCCATACGATACGAGTTTGAGCCACCGGCATCCCAGGTGACATCAATCCAGCCTGGAAAGTGGGGGAGGGAGGGGGGATATGAACGGGTGAGACCCAGCAAGAGAGCAGAGAAAGACAGCAGCAAGTCAAAGACAACAGCTTTTGCTCGACGCTGGACCAGAAATAGCAGAACAAACCAAGATCATCGGATGAGGTAAAATTGATCTGTAAAACCTCTCCAATTCATATATTTTAAATACTTTTAATCATCTAAAGAGATACCCAAATCACTCTGGTCCAGGTGAAGCAGTGAGGTAGAAACACGAAGCACAGAAAATGACAAATTAAAAAAAAAGCAGTAGAATTTTGCAAATGCCAAGCTACGAAGCCACTTAAGAAAAAGAACAGAAGAATCATTTTGGTCAGTGTCAAATACACTTGCAATGGAGTTCATTCGGAGCTTGCAAATTGTGACATCAACATGCACTTGGCTTGACTGATGGAGACAGGTTAAAAAGGCTGTTTTACACACTGAAACATGGCTGCCCAAAGAATCAACAGCAACAGAGTGGATGCTTAAGATAATACGAGTAGGACATCAAAAATGTTACCTGTTAAGTTGGGGGGGAGGGATAAAGGTTGCACTTCAAAATAGCAAACTAATAAAAACAAAAAAGTATGGAATGACAGTTGCAGAGAGCAAAAAGTAGTAATCTAACACTTATCATTGAACTTCAGAGTGTGAAACAGGTTTTTTTAGTATTTATTCATGCAGAATAGAAGCAGGAGAAAAGCACCACAAGAAGAAGTAAACACAGGAAGAAAGACTAGTTTCAGATCAGCCTAGTCATAGCTTGTTATCTTAAACTGCACGAAGATACTTTAAAATGGAAAGGGTTGATCTGAAAGCAGTCCCTCTGAGGCATGCTGGGAAAACAAGTCCAATGTGATCTAACATTCGTTCCGTTTTACTGTGTGAACGTCAGTAATGGTAACTCCATCTCCCCCCTCACTTGTGATGGATTTGCTGCAGAAAGCTCCTCAAAACATGCAAATGCACTTGATGTTCACAATTTGTTTCCCTTAAACATTGAAGTACCACTGAACTCCATTGTTGATTGGCCAGTAAACCACTTTTCATGTGGTGGTCCGATGCAGTGACGCCTTGAACACCGTTGTACACGAATCTGCTATGGCATAAGCATTACACATTGCGCTGTCCTATACAAGCTATCAACGGTTGGATGCACACACTAAGAGCCACAAAAGTGACACTGCTCCTCACCATTATGAGCCTCTCCGGTCACAGTGCCCTCTCCGGCAGGATTGCCATCCTGGTCCCTCCACTTCCAGTCGATACCGCGCACCACCCGCGCCCCCGGTACAATGTACTTCATCACCTGAGAGCGAAAGAGTCGGCGTTGCCGTCTCAGGTTGGCCTCTGCCTCCTTCACTGCTTTACCTGACAATGGAGAACAAACCTTGACTAATTGGAAACATGAGCAGAGACAAAGCAGTCTTAAATTAAAATAGCATGCAATTAAGGAAGGTCATTTTTCTTTTGTGACAGTGTAGACAAATTATAATGACATGTTTGCTAAATCGCTCTCTGTTAATGATTCAGCTCCGAGTTCATATGTTAATAATTTCATTTACATAATCCAAAACTCGTGATGAGAGATGACTCGTTGAAGTCAGCATGCAATGGAAATTTTTATTGTCTTACTGTGAACAATTCAACCATGTATAATCCAATTTTTTAACCATGTTATTACTTTAACTCTCATTCAGATCTTCCTCCATCAGTCAACAACTATGTACAACCAAATACTCATATCCTTACAACAAACAGTGCTCTGATTAAGCATGAAGAAATCATTGGTACTTACCCAGCTGGTCCTCACACACACCAGTAACAGTGCCATAGATCTCTAGACCAGACAGGGAGAGGTAGTGTGTTTGTCCGCTGGCATTCTTCCCCATCTGTTTAATACGAATGTGTCTCCAGCCCTGCTTTTCATCTTTGGATGGATCCAGAGGCCATGTGGCTGTCGACCTAAGGCGTTATTGAGTCATATTAGTAGCTGTGTACAAAAAAAAGACATAGTCAAGTCAAAGTAGATTATAACACACATACCCTGGCTCATTGAGAGAGCTGTCATCCACATGGGTGTAGAGAGTCATCCAGTTCTGTCCGTCTTTGGACACTTGAAAAACCCAATTCCGAAGGGCGGATCGACCGTATCCACGAGCGTGGCGAAGCGTGTATGCAGAGGGGATGACCCATAAACCAAGATCGATGGCAAACCAGGCGTTTTTGTCATCGTTGGTGTGACAATTGAGGGCAGAGCTGTCTCTGCTCAGGATGTCTTCAAGCCGGCCGTAAGGCAAGTTTCTGCCCTCCGAGGAAGTCACAACCACTAATCCGTAAGCAGCAGGGTTCACCCATTCATATGCGGTCCTTTGGCGAAACAGAAGAGCATTCTTTATTTTAACATTTTGTCTTGATGAGGTTTACAGTATGAGAACGAAAAACAAAAATCTATTTAAATGATAATGCAAAGCAGCTCACTTCGCATTGGTACCAATCCAGTATACGATTCCATTCTCGTCAAAGTCATGCTGGTGCCTGAAGGTGAAGCTCTGACCCTCTCTGAGCTTCCTAACAAAGATGAATGAGGACCTGTCAAAGTCATACCACTGCTTGGCCACCTGGGGAAAAAGGGATGAGACAAAAGTTATGACCTTTTCTCAAAAGCCTGTGGGGATACAGCTGAGTAAATATGGAATAATACAAGAAATAAACACAAAAAAGCTTTCCTACCATTTTGAGCAGATACTGCTCCAGTGACTCGACAGTGGCCAGGGGCTCCATCTTTAGCATTCGACCAGTTCGGTCAATCAGGGCTGTTTCACCTGGAGCACGCTCCAAACGGAAGCGTAACCTCCTTGTCAGTATCTAACACAACACAAAAAGATTTTAATGAAATATCACCATTGATAATGAAAGATGTCACTGTTTTATATGCACCAAACTAAAAATTTACACTCAAACATGGAAACTAACCTGTAAATTATATGTTGAGCCTGGTGTATCATATAAGTGGAGAGGTAGCCGCTCAATTGACTCCAACACTGCTATCAGTTTGCGGATTAAGGCAACTGCTGGTCGGCTAGAAGACAGAGATAATTTAAATATAAGACAAATATAAACTAATTCTCTCATTGTGTTCAAAACACACAAACGTCAGAAGTTTGCATACAAATGTTAATTATTTTACCAAAATAAGAGGGATCATACCAAATGCATGTTATTTTTTATTTAGTACTGACCTGAAAAAGATATTTTACATAGAAGATAAGTTACATAGAGTTTACATACACTTGATTCTTAATACCGCGTTGTTACCTGAATGATCCACAGTGTCCTGAACAGTTAAACTGCCCGCTGTTCTTCAGAAAAATCCTTTAGGTCCCACAAATTATTTGGTCCTTCAGCATTTTTGTGTATTTGAACCATTTCCAACAATGACAATGCATCTTTTCACACTGAGGACAACTCAGGGACTCCTATGCAACTATTACAGAAGGTTCAAATGCTTACTGACACTTTAGAAGGAAAAACGATGCATTAATAGCAGGGGTGAAAACTTTTGAACAGAATGAGGATGTGTACATTTTTATTTTTATTTTGCCCCCCTCCCCCCATACAGTCTTTGTTGGAAAGGGTTCAAATACACAAATGCTAAAAAAACAAAAATTTGTGGGACCTGAAAGATTTTTCTTAAGAACAGCAGGCAGTTTGGCTGCTCAGGACAAACAAGGGACTCATGAACAACTATCACTAAGGGAAAAAAAAAAAAAAACAGCTGTGGATCAGGCAGGTAACAACAGTCTTAAGAATCAAGTGTATGTAAACTTTTGAATGGGGTTATTTTTTATAAATGCAACTACTATTTTCTCTTGTGGACTATATGTAAACATCTTTTATGTGAAATATCTTATTCAGGTCAGTACTAAAAAATGGATGCATTTTGGTAAAAAAAAAAACAATTAACATTTTGCAGATTCTGCACGGCAAATGTAAACTTTTGACTTCAACTGTAAACTACTGGTTGAGTCTGGTTGAGATGGCTCAATTACCGCCATGTGTAACAGAAGATATACTTTACCTTTCGTCATCCTCGTTTTCAGTAAACGCAGTCTTGAACACATTTATTCTTTCCATCAGAGGCTTACAATCATGTTTCATGTCTAGCTCCACACTCTGTGAGGAAAACAAGTAAATAGTTAATGTGTACTGGGAATAAAAGCAGGCATGTTTACAACTGGAGTTAAATTGTGCATGACTCACATTGCTGAGGACAGTAAAAAGTGCTTGCACGAGGCCACTGCTGCACATTTCATATGGAGAAATGGTGTTCTCATCTTTGAGAACGACAATTAAATTCTCCAGAGCAGTTTTCATGAGGTCTCGCCATGTGTTTTCACCTTCAATGCACTGAAGAAAAAAAGAAGCAAACTGTTTTACCCCCAAATACATGGGAACTAAAATTAACCATGACAATTTAGCGTAATTCTACCTGTCTGTTAGTGTGTAGCTCCCAAGCAGACTCTAGCTGTGTGGCGATGTTTCTCAGAGTGACCACTACACCTCTCGGCATACTCTCCACAGCCTTGAAGTGATCGTCATACAAATCTCTAGCCATGGTTTTTACCTACAGACACAGAGGTGTAAGAGAAAGTTGGGTAATGTCATTTTCACACTATAACAGTCTGAGGTTACTAAGAATAACAACGCAACTGTCTTAAATACGCATGGTCATATCTGAAAGTCATGCTTCAATACTTGCTTCAAAGAAATACTCATTAATCCTACCTTTTGTTTAGTTTTTTCCAATTTAGATTTGAGCTTTCTTCCTCGCTTACCAGTCCAGCCAGTAACAAACTCAGACCCTGTGACAAACAAAGAACCCAATAATTGAGTGACTGAGAAGATACTTGCAAAATTGATGCTTTTAAACTACTATTCCAAACTCACCTAGAGAGGTTTCTGCAGTGAAAGAATGCTTAGTGCCTCGGTTTGACTCAAACACAAAGCCCGGAAGGTCCTCTTTGAGGATAGTGGCCTGCTGGCCATCTGAGTTATGGATGGCAATCTCACCCTCTTTCAGGCAAGTTAGCGACCAGTTACCCACAGTGAGTTTGGTGGGCCCCTGGGTGGACAGGATGGGCTGGCTGGCTGTCACCGGTTTGACCTGACTTCTGGCACGCTGCAGCTTCTCCAGAAACTCACTTCTGCTCTCTATAGAAGGGAGAGAAAGAAAACATCAGCCACAATAGCTAAAAGAAGCCAATCATAATTTAACAGAGCTTAACATAGCTCTGTTCTTTCACTGATCGATCTGTTTCTTTGCAGGAGACCTACCTGAGCTGTCAGAGCCACCCTCCGGGCTTCCACTGGAGTACATGGTGGCCAGTTTACCATCCAGGATGAAGCGGAACCAGCCATTGCTGCCATTGGAAAGCTCTAAAGCAGCTGCATCACTCCAGATATAAAGGCAGTCTCTGCCTCTGATGATAGACCAGTCTCTCCAGTGGTAAGGCTTCCCTTGCTGGATCTCTTTGGCATCCTCTTGTGGTTCATCATCCTGATTTATTTCAGAACAAATTCTAAATTTAGTCATCAACCGACTTTTTGGATACACAAAAAATGAACAATTAAGAACAGGGTACCCCTGGGACCCTCCAAATGAAATTCAAGGCTTTTTAAGACCTTTTTAATACCATTTCAAATGAAATTCAATGCCAACTTCGTACCCATTCCGACAGAAGTATGAGGGGAAAATGTCAAATCGGTATAAATTTTGAACCCTAGAAAATAATTATGTACAAGTGGGCTACTTGAATTAAATAAAACATTTTATTTAAATTATCAGTTATATTTAATACATACGCAACAGCGTAACACACATTTGATTTGTAATAAACAAATAAATTTGAACTTGGTGTTGAACACTATAGCCTTCGCAGCTCTGCTGCCTTGGCTGCATTTTTTTCAATACACAAATATAAACAAATATCAAGGAAGGAATTTTATTTCACTATTTGGTGTATCTGCAGAATTTTTAAATATCAATTTAAGGCAATTTATGACCCTTTTTAAGAGCTGCACAAGTAAAATGAACAGTATGAGTAGGATTGGACAGTGTACGGTAGAATTTTCAGCCATAAAATGGCATGATTTATAATTCAGATACAGGTTCACACAAAAACAAAATAGCTCATACAACAGCATTTCAGCCTTTATACCTTTAAAAGGGATAAATTGAATATATAATTTATTATTATATTTAAAACATAAATATTACTGTCTTAATTGTTTAGATATTGAGAAGGCACATTAACTTTTCACATTTACAACTCTTTGTGTTTGCTGCATAAAAACAGGTCGATAATTGCAATCATGTGACCATAAACAGCTGAAAAAAATGTGGAAATAAAAATTCATTCTCTGTCACGAGGGGGCGCTTTAGGAGCGCTGAAATACTACGGTTTCCCTAGTAACGGCTGTACACAAAGCAGCATTAATGCAGTTTTATCAGATATGAAATGAAAATGACAGACATTTTTCTGAGGACAGTCGGTTCCCTTCAGAAACAGTCATATAAAGACATCCGTGCCGCGTTTTGACTTTGAAACGTGCAGCGGGCATATTTATTCAATGACATCATTGCCTTTTGAAGTTTAATCCAGCTCTATTGCAATTCTCGTCTTTCCGTCCACAAATGTAAGACCTCCTAAATTATAATTGAGACATTAAGCTATTTAACATATTTAAAACTTTTTATGGCCTTAAATTTGATACAACTAAATTGAGGAGTTTAAGGACCTGCAGGAACCCTCTACTTTACGATAGCCCATCGGGCAGCCCGGTGACACCTTTTGGTAGCCGACTGGAAAACACAATAGCTCCGGGACATCGGGCTAGCGATTTTGCGAGCCCTGCTGCGTAGTCTTCGTGGCTGAATACTCATCGTACTTCACTTTAGGGTAAAGCTGTAAGTGGTGGAAGAGATTTGACATGCTTCCACATTTTGATACAACTGATTTATAATATTCCCTGCAGATGTTTTTGCTGCTCATCGGAAGTTTTAAATCCAAACCGTCTCCAGATAAGTGAACCATTGTTTTTCTTTTTACTGACCAGTACGTTTTCTGTGTTGATCGGCGCTGCATGTTCCTCCATGTCGCGTGCTACCTTGGAGTGGTCTGTTTCACGCAGAACGCACAAGCGCACGTGTGGCCTCAAACCATATCGATATGAAAGATATTGGATAATCCCGCATCGCGTTGGGGAATCATATCAATATATCCCCAGAACTCGATATACCACCCAGCCCCACCTAGTAACCATAGTAACGGATAAGCACGCTTTCTGCTATGACGTGGAGCGCGAGGTGCACTCAACGTTACACCGTGTCTACACCGGACGCGACAAGCTAAAGTCTGTCTACACTGGACGCGACAAAGCGACCGTTCAAAATCATTTAAACTTTGTGTGAGCTCATCATTAATAGAACGCGGCAGCAGATTACTGTCGGGGATTTGCCGTGTCGCGCCGTGCCGCATCCAGTGTAGACAGCATAATAGGTTCTATTGTATTTTGTCCGGTGTAGACACGGTGTTACGCTGCATGAATTTTTAATTAGCCTACATTAGTAACAGTTAATTTTGTTATGGTATAAACTTAATCCTAGGAAAGGCAAAAAATAAATAAATAAAATAAGACCTTTGTAACGAAATCCAAGACTTTGTATACCAAATTCAAGGCTATTAAGGATTATCAAATTTAAGACTTTTTCAATGCTTTTAAGACCCCGTGGGTACCCTGTAAGAAGCAAATTTGGAATGTGTTGAGTCTGACCTTCTCAGGTTTGGCCTCTTCCTCATTTTCATCATCTGATGTGGGTCCTGCCAGAGTGGACACCTTATTAATGACACCCAGCCTGGCCAGCTGATCTAAGAACACGTCACCTCCCTTATCCACTAGATCCCTAATGATCTGCAGTGCCAGCAGGTGACCATCATCATCATCCTGTGAAAAAGAAGTAGAAAGGTCAGCAAGACTTAACTTCAACCCTATTAAATTTCAGAAAAGATCACCAGGAGGGAAAGACTAAAATATCCAACCTCCTGATCCAGCACAGTAGCAGTGATCTCCACAAGTACAGTGGGTAAGTTGTGTCCAGCATCAGAGTCACAAACTTCCTTAAGTAGAATTTCAGAACTGTAGTGCACCATCTTTCTGATCAGAGCTAAACTAGCTTTCCTGTAAAGGAAATTACACAAACAAACCAAAATTAAAAAGCAAAGTATTGATGCCATACCAACAGTTGGCAACAAAATACAACCATTTCCTTTCTAAAAATGTATGTTGACACTGATGGTCTTCTAGAGCCCCTCACCTTATTGAAGGCAGCATGGTTTGCTGAAAGGTTTGTGCAAATACTGGAAGCAGCCTTTTCAGGTAGATAGGTGCCATCTCAGGGTCACCTTTCGGCTCACTGCCCTCTTCTTCTTCTTTATTAACATCCTTCTTTTTCTTGTCATCCCCCTTGTTGACAGGACACATCCAGTCTCCTATATTAAAAACAAGAAACACTTTATTTTCAAAATCTAACAAATTCCCTGGAAAACACCATTACAAAATGAATGGAGAGTGACTGCATTCAAGGACAAGGTTGTAATTTCTATGCCAACCCTGTCACCGTAAATGGTTGTCCCAAATTCTCACTATTGGTTGAGCAAATGCTACCATGTCTGGCTGGTTTGAGATGTTCAAATGACAAGAGCAGTGTTTGTACAGATACTATAAAAAAAAATTCCAGGACTTTCAAGGACTTAAAGCACTACTTTATGTTCAAGGACTTCAGAGATCTCACTTATGTCTTTATTTCAAATTCTAAAAGAGGAAAATAGATAAATAAAAATATACGCTAATAAAAAAATGGCAAAAATAAAGTGAAGCACATGTGAAGTATTACTACTAAAGTATTACGAAGTATACTAGACTTCTATTATAGTACAACAACTGTTAATTGTATTAAGGGATTTATATTGGTGTATATACTTTTTCTTTTTTCTTTGTTTTATTTTTTTTATAACTGTACTGCTTAATGGTTTGATGTTTTCTACTGTTTTATAACTGTACTGCTTAATGGTTTGATGTTTTCTACTGTTTAAGAAAAAAAAAATCAGAAATAAAGATTCATGAAAATTGTTCCAAAATCCTGATATGAAACAAATAATTCGCAAACCCACACCAAAGTCCTGCTCTGAATCAAATGATTGGCGATCCGCACTACGAAGATCCGATCTAAAGCAAATGATTTGCAATTAACGCTATGAAATCCCCGTCTGAATAATGATTCGCAAACCATCATTTCAGATCACGAATCATTTGACTTAGATCAGAACTTTGCATATTGCAAATCATTTGATTTAGATCAGGACTTCAAACTTTGAAATCTCAATCTGAATCAAATGACTCAAGATCAGAGGCGGACAATAGTGAAGCATTTTTACTCTGTTGTAAAAGTACTTTTTTTGTCTCTACTTTATGAGATTGCATTTTTTTTTAGAAAACTTTACTTCAACATTTCAAACATCTTTTTACTGCACTATGTTTCATATTAAATACTCAATATTTAATATTACATTAGAAATCTATTACTTTCTTACTTTTACTCAAGTAAAAGTAATTCAAAGATTTATAGTACATTTTTAATGTTCTTAAATATTAACTGTAAAACAACTTTGATTTATGAAATGTGGTGCAGTAAAAAGACATTATCTTTTGGAATGTAGTGAAGTAAATTTTTCCAAAGAAAAACACTCTGATAAACTACAATTTACTTGAGTAAAGTAAAAATACTTCACTACTGTCCGCCTCTTTTTAAAATCATTCTAAGCGATGTTAAAATTCGAAAGTGAAAGGCTCTGATTATTCATTTCAAGCGATTCAAGCAAATTATAAAAGTCATGAGTTAGAATCAGAGCGGTTCCAGCCTAAATAGCTCAATTGATTTGGTTCATCTGTACTCTTTTCGCAACTTCAGCCATATTTACACGACACTGTCAGTATTTCTACTTGCTTAGCTTGATTGTTATCCGACATTAACTGAAATAAACAAAAAAGGCATGATGTTTTTTGAACTGCGTGAAAAGATGTGTGCTTATTGACAAAACTAAACACTTTTTATTTGGAGTGCAAAAACATACAACATGGCAAACGCAGAAAAAACAACAACAAAAAACAATACCAACAACAAAAACAGCAATGATAATAAATGAAAATGAGCAAAAATCTGAATAATAGTAATGTTATAAGTAGTATTAGCATGTTTAGAAATAATAGAAATAACCATAAATTGAAATAATCGATGACGATAACGATGATACTTTGTGATGACAGTAACAGTAATATCAATAATAACAGTAATATTAATAATAACAACAACAATAATACTAAAGATGGTGATGACAATAATGTTGTGATGATGGTAACAGTAATATCAATAATATTAACAGTAAAAAAAAAAAAAAAAAAAAAAAAAAAAAATTGTAGTAGTAGGGTTGGGCGATGTCGACCAATTCGGCATCGTACGATGTCTAATGGGAAACATCGCGATGGACGATGGCATCGTCGTCAAACGCGGCGAATTAATTAATTGTAACCTACCATTTCCACTACCTGACCCGCATGGTCTTTGTTTTACCCATAACCAAACTAGGGCTGCAACAACTAATCGATAAAATCCATTTCCATTTATGCATAAAAGTTCATTCTGACAGTCTGTGTTAAGTTTAAATCTTTACTGAATGAGCGTCAAACATCCGGAACACAGACAGGGAGACAATAGACAATTAATCCTCAGCGCAAAAACATTCATTGTGCTGAAACATCTGTCGTTGAATGTTAAATTTAGATTTAAAATACCAGATTTTTACCACCGCGGTGGTAATGGACCAACTAGCGCAGGTGGCGCGGTGTTTTTATATGTATCAAAATAAATGAGGCTAAAGCATCAAATAATTAATACATTTAAATAAGAAAGTAGCCTAAATAAGTGTTAAATAGGCTATTAAACAGACATTCGTTGCAAAAAATTCCTAACAACCTCGACACCTCATCGGAATTACTGGCCCGAGTCTGACTGGAACCTGTCTTTCTCTTTCTCTTCCACATTGCACAGCTGCTGTTTTTAATAGCGAAGTAATGACATTTATTTTCGTTTCTTTAGTTTATAAAGTTAATTTAGAAATATATTTGGAACACGTTTTGTTTGTAAAATTCAAGTTTTTGTTTTTTAAAGTAACGACCAAGCGGTTAAATGGTCAAGCCTTCTCAAGTCATCACAATTTAAAATCCATAGATATAAAAAAAAACAAAGCATATCACAATATTAGTTTATTCGTTTAACCTAGATAAATCCTACTAATAGGCGCATATCTAATCATTTGTGCGGAGAGTAGCCTAGGCTAAAAGCTGAAGCGCATTTGCACGACATGGAGACTTAATTTTGCTCATAAAAGAAAGAGTATAATTTACTATAAACTATTACTTAACTACTATAAAACGAAATAATTCAAAAAAAAAAAAAAAAACTCTTTCATTCATGGGGCTTTGCGACCAGCTTAACACTACTGCGTGCATTTGAACGTGGAACTCTGCTGGAGGCACTTGCGCTCGCTGCTGATGCTGCTGCTGTTGGCGGGACACTAAACACAGCCACGGCAGAATAAATAGCAGAAACACTGTATTTTATGCTTGTTATAGTGTGTTTTTCTTCAGATTTTTTTTTTCTTTATTATGAATAATCGTTAGTTGCAGCCCTAAACCAAACATAAATAAATAAAGAAAAGTTACACACAAATTACCACCTGTCAATCACTTTTTCCGCCTCATTTATTAATGTAAACGAACTAGTTCGTGTAATTCGTTTGGAGTGTGCGTTTTTCGCGAGTGGGTTGCTGCTGCAGCGGGGGCGGTGCGATGGATCGCGATGCCGGCTCAGCATCGCGATGCCTATCGGACATCGGCGATGGACGATGGCATCGTCTATCCACCCAACCCTAAGTAGTAGTAGTAGTAATGTGATGTAACAGTAATATTTTGTGATGATATTTTGTAATGCCCGCAACAGTAATATCACTATTAATAATAATAATAATAATAATAATATAATCACAATAGTAGTTATATAAATCTATATAAAGGGGAAATTTAATAATGAACCATACCCAACACATACCATACCTATCCTAGCTTCTGTTTCAGTGTGCATGTTTTTTTTTGTTTTTTTTCCCCTCCTCCTCTCCATTCAAGGCAACATTATAGACATCATATGTATGTAAGCTTAAGCTGAAGTGGTGCATTAAAAGAAGGGTGTGGTGCATTAAAATCAACATGCGGTGCATTAAAAACATGAGTGGTATTTGTTGGGTGCAGTTTTAATTTATTTATATTTATACACTTTTGATTATGTATATGTGACCCTGGACCACAAAACCAGTCTTAAGTCGCAGGGGTATATTTGTAGCAATAGCCAAAAATACATTGTATGGGTCAAAATTATTGATTTTTCTTTTATGCCAAAAATCATTAGGAAATTAAGTAAAGATCATGTTCCATGAAGATTTTTTGTAAAATTCCTACTATAAATATATCAAAATGTAATTTTTGATTAGTAATATGCATTGTTAAGAACTTAATTTGGACAACTTTAAAGGTGATTTTCTCAGTATTTTTAATTTTTTTGCACCCTCAGATTCCAGATTTTCAAATAGATGCATCTCGGCCAAATATTGCCGTTTCCTAACAAACCATACATTAATAGAAAGCTTATTTATTGAGCTTCATATGATGAATACATCTCAGTTTTGTAAAATTTAACCTTATGACTGGTTTTGTGGTCCAGGGTCACATATTCAATGATATAATCTTCATTAAACCGTTACTGTCCATACAAAACATCATCCCATCAATTTATTACTGCTCAATGTTTCTCTGATATAAATAGTGATAAAAATAATGAAAACAACAACAGCACTAGTAATAATAATAATAATAATAATAAAATAATAATAACAATGAAAACATCATCCCATCAATTTATTACTGCTCAATGTTTCTCTGATATAAATAGTGATAAAAATAATGAAAACAACAACAGCACTAGTAATAATAATAATAATAATGAAAACTCATATTACTATTACCTTATTAAATAAATAAATAAATAAATATATATAATATTTTGTGAATACATAATTAAGATAAGTGTGTCAGATTTGTAAGAGTTGAGTGAGGTCTGATGTTGAAAGTTGTGGTTCTGATGTATTGAGTTGTAAGGAGGTGAAAAATATTCTAGGGAGATGTATTCTGTGAGCAAATTTTTCCAGTGTGTTATATGAATAGTGTTTCGGGATTTCCAGTTCAAGAAGATGAACTAGATGGCTAGAGCTAGGAGGAGTATCCTTTTGTTTGTTATTTCCTGATTGAGTGCTGATAGATCGCCCAGTAGACAGAGTGAAGGGGATAATGGGATGCGACAGCCCAGGAGGTGGGATAGGGATTCAGTGACATCTTCCCAAAAGTGTTTAATGGGTGGGCAGTGCCATGTGGCGTGGATATATGTGTCCGGACTATTTTGTGAGCAGTGCAAGCAAGTTTCTGATGTGAATCCCATTTTAGACAGCCTTTCCCCGGTGTAGTGTGTTCTATGAAGGGTCTTTATACTGTATGAGCTGAAGGTTGGCGTTTTTAGTCATGAAATAGATATTACAAAACACTTACTTCATAGACGCATCATCTTTCAATAATTCAAGCACTTTTCAAGTACCTCTTCAAACAATATTGCTATTTTAAGGGTTTTCCAGGCCTTAAATTTTAAAAAGTACTTTAAGTACCTTGTATGAACCCTGCAAGAGCATTGTTCTGACAGCACCAGTGGTTAACTAAAATGTCATGAAATAGAGATGAAAGCTGATGGACTTACCAGGAGACTGGAGAATTGCTACAACCTCGCTGTGTCCTCTCTCTCTAGCTTTGTCTAACGGAGTTTTCCCATCTTCATCTCTCAAGTCAGGGTTGGCCCCATGGCGCAGTAAAGTCTATTGTAAAAACATAAGCCATAAAATTAATGCAATATTTAAAAAAACAGTATAATAACTAAAAAAAACTTGGTCACATGTTAAACACGTTACCTTGGCTACTTGTGGCCTGCCAAAACAGGCAGCATAGTGCAGAGAGGATGACCTCTGACCTCTATTTACATCAGCACCTCTCTCGCAGAGGAACTCCACCTTAAACAGGCCAGAATACAGTGTGAGAGCTTGCAATCCTTAGAAAACAATGTTTATCTGTTGCACTGACCCAATTTTTCTAACTTACACAAGCCATCACCAGACGACAAAGGGGGTCAGGCTGTATTAGTTTTCATTATGCATGGCATTTGTAACACTGCTGCTGGTGGCGCGTCAGCCAGAATTACAATCTTGCCTATTTAGTTGCGTCTCCTCCACATAACCATATTGCACAAAGCTGTCCTAAATTCAATGTGCAACCTTTATTCACAAGTCTGCTGTTTTTGCTCATGCTGTTGCACGGTGTCTGAAGGCAATGTCTGAAAAAATTCCATTACAAAAAAAAACGTACCATCTCTTGTGTTCCAAATGCTGATGCCCAGTTCAAGAGAGTCTGTCCTACATCATCCATGAAATTAACTTCAAATGCTTGGAGGGAAATAAAAAGTAACAGTACAAGTCAGACTGTGAACCCTACAAAATCTAAAATATTGATCTTGCATGCACTATTCGGAAAACACTTACCACCGGTGTCAATGGCATCAATGAGAGCATCGGTGTCTTTGCTGCGTATACAGTCAATAAGCTGTCGGTGGGAGCGTTCCCCAGAGCTGTCGAGACGCCGCAGACCAGGGATACGGCCGGTAGAACCAGCTGTAGACTTGGGCAAAGCCTTGCGGCCCTCAAAGAGCAGCACCAGCAGTAAATCCACCAGCCGCATGGTGTCCAGCACACAGCGCTCATCCCCCTGCAAAGCACTCTCCATAGAGTCAGGCAGCTCTGAGCGCAGAAGATCCTAAAGGAAGAGATGCAACACAAATGTACAGAAAAAGTCTCTTGCCATTATCTGTCATAAAAAAAAAAACAGAGGAAACACACAGTACTTGTTACATCTAGCAAATGGAAAGTATGTTCCCGTGAGAATATACATCTTACATGTGTGACAAGTGGTGAGCCTCTGCATAGTGTGGACAGAAGGCTGACAATAGTGGACACTTGGTTGCTCAGTTTAGAGTCTGCAGCAGATGGAGTGGCTCCACTAGAGGTCCTGCCAGGCTTGCAGGTGGAGGAGGGTCCAGATGCTGTCCCTCCTGCTGCAGCCATACGGGACAGCAGCTCTTCTGTCAGTCCGTGCTTAGCTAATGGGGCTGGATCAACTCCACGCCGTGTAAACCGGTCAGCCAGTGAAGCGAAGCAACGCAAAGCTCCATCAGACACCTGTGGATAACACCAGAACAATAATTACCATTTAGTTGTTTGCATAACATTTGTGTGTAATTTTTCCAACAAAGTCAGTCCTTTATGACTATGGAAAAGTAAAGTATAAACCAGATTTTATTCTTGATTCTATTAATCAACAGTTCAATTAAACAAAAACTACCATTCAAAAGTTAAGGGTCAGTAAGTTTTTTTGGTTATTAAAGAAAGAAAGAAACGTTTTAATTTAGCAATGATACGTTAAATTGACATTAAAGACATTTACACTGCTGTTCAAAAGTTTGGGATCACTACGATTTTTTGTTTTTAATGTGATTTCTGAAGGATCGTGTGACACTGAAGACTGGAGTAATGGCTGATGAAAAGTATATTAAAACAGAAAACCATTATTTTAAATTCCAATAATATTTCACAATATTACTTTTTTCTGTATTTTTAATCAAATAAACACAGCTTGAGCAGAAAAGAGTTATTTAAAAAAAAAAAAAAAAAAAACACAACATTAAAAATCTTACTGATCCCAAACTTTCAAACGGCAGTGTATAATGTAACAAAATATTTATATTTCAAATAAATGCTATTCTTTGAACTTTCTATTCAAATAATGATTTGTGGAAAATCATGAGACATTAAAGACTGGAGTAATGACTGATGAAAAGTCAACTTAACCATTAAATGGAAAAAACATTTTAAAAATACATAAAAATGGAAACAATTAACTAATCCATAATACTGTATTCAAATAAATGCAACCATTGTGAGCATAAGAGACTATAAAACAAAAATCATACAGACCACAAACTTTTGAATAATTTTCATTCCTCACACAAATACAGCTAGAAAAGCCTTACAGAATCCAAATCCCCGTTTACACCTGGTATTAAGATGCATTTTGGTCGATCAGATCACAAGTAGACGAGGGAGACACATTTTCATTCACACCTGGTGTTTTAATCTGTCTCTTCTGTCCACTTCGGTCCTGATTTATTTTAAGGGAAGAGTCTATGGGCCAGTGTATGTGGCCTTTTTTGATCTTCCAATCTAACATTCATTGTTAACAATATGTGCCTATAAACATTTACCAATGCTATAAAAGACACGTTATGTGTGCTTCGGCATGACTTTGGATATTGTCCTTATCACAGTGGAAAAAATAAAATGTTCACAATAAGAACAAAACTATGCCTTTGTAAAATAAAGAAAACAAACAGGACGTGCTTTCAGTCATCTCTGTTTTCTTAAACTTGTGGTGCGGCCACAAAAACAAAACAGACTTGTTTTTTTGTTTTTGTTCCTTTTGTTTTGTTAATTTGCAAATGATTTAACTGAAACATTTTGTGTAGGCCTATTTATTTTATTCCTATCATATGTTGTTTTGTTTTTCACCTTTTTCTCCTTTTGTTTATGTGCATGCAAAAACTAAACCACTGAAAAGAAAAATATTTATTTTTAATGGGTCACATACGCTTATTCATTGTAATTTACTTTAAGTTTGTAATTTAAAGGAAAAGAAATGAACATCGTAATGTTTAAAGATGAGCTTAGCTAGTGGAGATCAGCGTTCTTTCATACATTTGACCACATAAGCGTTCCACAGTATGATCGCAATCCGTTTTTTTTGACTACCTCTGGAAATGGTTGATTTCTCAGCATTGTTCACTTGCGATCAGAACGACGAAAACATCCTAATACCAGGTGCAAACAGAGCCTTCGTGTCTTTTGTGTAATACCTGGTGGTCTTCATGTTTCAGCAGACTAGAGAGGGACTCCACGCATGTCTCTAGGGATGAGTCTTGTGGCTCCATCTTACTACAGAGGCGAGAAACTACTGCCATGGCAGAGTGCAAGGTGTCCTTGTGCACAAGATGACCGCTGTCCCTAATGAAGCTTAACACACAGTTCAGTCCACCCGCTTCAAATACAGCTCCAGACTCCCGTGTGCAGATCAGCTCCAGAACCTGATGACACAAGACAGTATATAGTATGACCAACGTGCATAGTGAAATTTACTGTTCA
This sequence comes from Garra rufa, assembly GCF_049309525.1. NCBI lineage: Eukaryota > Metazoa > Chordata > Actinopteri > Cypriniformes > Cyprinidae > Garra > Garra rufa. The sequence continues at coordinate 22,342,391 of NC_133381.1, forward strand.
AAAACAGCTTCATAGGGCATCTTTTCAACCATTTTTAACTCATACTAGCAAATTGACTGAAAAAAAGAAAAGTAGTGTAATATTTACCTTTACACATTGTTCAGCCAGATCTCTGCTGGTCCTGTTGTTGAGCTCCACCACCACTAGCCGGTTACACAGGGCTTTAATGGCTCCATCTACTCCCACAATCCTGCGGGTGCATTCAGCAGAAACGTCCAGGTAATAGGTGATGGCCCTGGCTGTCACTTCCAGCACATTATCTGGCGCACTCTCATCCAGGAAGATCTTACACAGAGCTGGGAGAAATGTCCGTGGAGGACACCTGTGGTGGCGAGACAGCAGTGTCAGAGTGAAAAGAAGCGTTGCTAGGTCTGCACAATATGGAGGGACAATGCTGATACAAGATTAACTTGTTAGATAATACAGCACAGTGATGCAATAAACCTACAATGTGTCAAATCAATTTCTATTTTTATTTAAAGCCAGAAAATAATAAACTCCAAATGCATGTCTTCGAAGTACCTCAACCTCTGATATATCTCTTACTCAAGTGACACTGTTGTCCTTGGGTTTAAAAGGACAGTTGCATTTCCCCTTTGGGTAACCACTACCCATGATCTACAGCTTTGTACAAACCACTTGTGACTGAGCAGGGTCATCACATTTAAGACCAAAAAAACTCCCACACAACCGAGGTGCTTCCTTTTTTGTCTTGAACATCTTTTGTCTGCCTTGGCTTCCTCAGTTTGAGAAATCAGCAAAACGCTGCTGATCCAATAATTGATCACCAAATTTAATTATAGACTATTCAAGACATGAAAAGACAAGCAGTCTAGTGCTAACCCTTTAATACATGTTGGAGTGAGTTACTGTGAGAATCTAACGACAGCAGACTTGTGTACTCATTAAGTTCACAACTTAATTCAAACAAGCATCACTAATGTGCACTAAAATGTGCAATAAACTTGTTTTACTCTGTAGTACTTTATTCATAACCTTTTACCAAACAGTGCATATTTACACAACTCCTTGTATTAGAATTACACTTATTTACTTTTATTTAAAGAGATAGCTCACCCAAAAATGAAAATTACCCCATGATTTACTCATCCTCAAGTTATCCTAGGTGTATATGACTTTCTTCTTTCAGACGAATACAATCAGCGTTATATTAAAATGCCCTGGCTCTTCCAAACTTTATAATGGCTAGTGGTGCAACGGATCACAAAACTCACGGTTCGGATCATATCACGGATTTGGAGTCACGGATCGGATCATTTTTCGGATCAGCAAAAAACAAACAAAACAAAAAAAAGTTTGTTTTTTTAATAATTACTGAATGCTAACTTTAAGTACTTCTAATCCACAGCAAAAACTACTAGCTGAACTAATAAAGTCAATTACAAAAATGAAAAGTGTAGATGAATAAAAATAAAGTTACTAATAAAATCAATAACACTAGTATTCAGGTGTAGAAATTTAATATTTAATTGTAAAATAACTAGTGCTTCTCACTGCAGGTATTTATAGGACGCTGTCTCTTTAAGGCCTAATGCACGTCTCTGATACTGGCACGCATCTTTCTCAGCTGTTTCGGTTCACTGAAGACATAACCGACTGTGTTTACCAGAATACCAAAACGGGTATTAAACATAACTTTGTATGTAAGTTGAGAGAAGTTTTAAAGAGGAATCAACCTGTGAATCACGCAGTCTGAATCGCGCGTCTCTCTCTGTGCGCGTGCTCGCTTCAGGTATGTGCGGCAGCGGTAAAAAAAAAAAAAGAATCAAGAAACAGCGCGCGTGTTCTCTTTTGCTGCAGCAGTTTAAGTAGTTTGAATGGGTAAATTGACAAGACGAAACATATGCAAATCATATCCTTTTACTCTATGATGGTTCAATTTAACAGTTAATCCGCGAACCACATGCGTACCGAACCGTGGGGTCCGGTCCGTACGGATCACGGATCATCTGCGATCCGTTGCACCCCTAATAATGGCAGTGAATGGGTGTTGAGATTTTGAAGTCCAATAAAGTGCATTCATCCATCATAAAAAGTGCTCCACATGGCTCAGAGGGTTTAATAAAGCCCTTCTGACGTGAATCGATGCATTTGTGTAAGAAAGTATCCATAATTAAAACTTTATAAACTGTAATCTCTAGCTTCCGCTAAGTGGCGTTCCAAAGACAGAACTTTTAACTCTGATTGTATTCGTCTGATAGAAGAAAGTCATATACACATAGGATGGCTTAAGGGTGAGTAAATCATGGGGTAATTCTCATTTTTGGGTGAACTATCCCTTTAAGACCATACAAATTCTCACAGTATCTAACAAAGTTTCACCAGACACTCCTCTTCATTTAGGATTTTATTGTTCTATATTGGACCCTGGACCACAAAACAAGTCATAAGGGTCAATTTCCCATTGTATGGTTTGTTGGGATATGACAATATTTGGACGAGATACAACTATCTGCATATCTGGAATCTGATCAAATTGTCTTTAAAGTTGTCTAAATGAAGTTCTTAGCAATGCATAATACTAATCAAAAATTAAGTTTTGATATATTTACAGTAGGGCTGTCAAATGATTAATCACATCCAAAATAAAAGTTCATGTTTACATACTAAAATAAATACACCCACATACATGTATATTCAAGAATTTTTTTTAGATTTATATAGAAAATATTTATAATTCTATATATAGTCTAAATTAAATAGAAGTATAACTATTCATTCATATAAATATTTTTTTAAATCTATACATGTATGTGTGTGCATTTATATATACATATTAAATATACACAGTAAACACACATTTAGTGTGTAAACCTAAACTTTTATTTTGGATGTGATTAATCGTGATTAATCATTTGACAGCCTTAATTTACAGTAGGAAATTTACAAAATATCTTCATGGAACATGATCTTAACTTAATATCCTAATGATTTTTGGCATAAAAGAATAACAATTTTGACTCATACAATGTAATTTCTGCCATTTCTACAAATATGTCCATGCTACTTAAGACTTAATTTTAACATCTAATTAAAAGTGACTCTTCACTAATCAGAAAATTTGAGGCTGCTAACGATAACTCAAGCATTTTCAAGCTCTAAGTGCCTCTTGTCACACTTTTACAAGTTAATAAGCATTATATTGTACCACACTCTAAAATTTACATTTTACAAAATAGTCAAATTAAATGTAAAAGTTATGAACAGCTCTCTTGTAACTATCAAAAGTAATAAACCCTTCAGCACAACAGAAATGACACCTCATCAGTATTCAGACTTACGTTTCGAAGCAGCGGTCGACGTTGTCTGACATGAGCAACAGCATGCAGAGCTGCTCCAGGGCGATGAGCTGCATATCCCTCTCATCACCCTGTCCCATCTGCAGCCACTCCAGCAATGTGTCCGGGTCCACGTCCGCCATGACGCCCCACTTCCCAATCCACCCAACACCCAGTCACCCCGCCAGCAGCAGGAGAGAAATGAACAGGGGCAGTCACTGACCCTCTTGTTGTCTCATCAAGTCTTCACCTTCATGAGAAAAAGGAACAAAAGAAGAGCTTGATATCTGGGATAGAACGGGAAACAAAAACACCAGACAAAATCCACTGTGTGGCGCTGATCTGAAAACACAAGCCTTTAATAAAAGAATGAAAACTCTCAGGTAATAACGAAACGGGTGGAGCAGATGACTCCTTGAAGATGTACGAACTTGAATGCTATACTAATAGGAGTAAAACTGACTATAAACATGATGAACTGCCGCCTGTAATCAAAGCACTGAAAGAAATCGCTATGATTAGCTGATTAGTAAGCTTGGCCAACAACAGTTCGCATGATGAATAGTTCATCAATGACTCACAATGCATGGCCCAAACAGCCCAGCTTTTCAGTGACACACAGTAGGCAATACAAACTGAGAAATCACTACGCTTTTATTGTTTTGCGAAACAATCCATTATGGGAAAAGCAGCATTCGTTTCCTGATTCAGACAAACTGAACCAAGCAGGAGGATAAATTTATGCGATTTATGTGAAATAGCAAATGTCTGTCCTTCATTACTACCCAGGTGGCTACAGACAGACAAACAGACAAGCAGGCTTCAGATAGATCCACCACCTTCTTAGAGACTAACAGAGAGATCCACTTATCAACAGATTAAGTGACTAACTTGATTCAAGAAGAATGTCCTGTTGAACTTGACATTCAAAGCAACTGTTGGATTTACTGGATGGAGAGGAGAAAAAAAAAACACATCACATACACAAACTCTACGTTACTACTTCTTACTCTAAAACAAGCTGTCACCTGATTTTGACCTGAATCAGATTAGACAGTTATGTTCCATAGCAAACACATTCAGCAGAACTTTTTAAATTCATGAGTTTACATATCCCGAGTTGCTCTTTCTGGTTTTGTAACCTGTTTTTTTTTTTTAACAGTTACACTGGACCATTGTGAACCACACAATGGATTCAATATACTAGACTTCTGAAAACAAGATCCGATGCCATAGCCCTGGGTTACTCTCTCTTTTGGAAAGAAAACGCAGAAAGTTTATTATAATTATACTACCTTCAAATGAATAGGATCTGTTTGTTTCAAGCCTATCAGCCCACCAGTCCAAAAATAACAGTTTTGTTTTCATATTGTTAGATTTTGATTGTTGGTAATTAACTTAACCCTATAAAGCATACTGAATTATATTTGATACATGAATTTCAAAGGCCTCTATAATATCACCACAATCAAAACTTTGCTGAAAAACATGTTCTAATCTACTACATGCATTCTGCCTGCTTATGATTAGTTCATACTTTTTAGTAAAAAAAAAAAAAAAAAGTTCATGGTACAGAGATCTTTTCGCTGCAAAATCTTTAATGATAATGATATTTATAAAGCAAATGTATAAGTTGTTTATATTGTTATTAAGATTTCAAAATCAACATTTACTGGACTGCAGCAAATTATCATGTTAAAAATGTATTAAATACAATACATCTGGCTTTTGAAGAATGTTTATCTGCGTTTTACTCAATCAACCTCGTATTCCATTGCATTTCATGTTTTGCTGCCTTCGATTAAAACCACAAAACATTTAACTAATCATTTAAGTCTCATCATACTAAGATGTCTTAAAGAGCGTTTTCATGATGTGTCATCAATTGTCCATTTTGGTGGCACTGAATGTAAACAATGCCACTGAACCAAATGAAACTTGCATATTTTCCTGATTATTGCTGCTGAAAATGATCAACTATTGTCAGGTTTTAGGCTGTACTAATCGTTCAAACTGGGAAAACATTGAGTACTATAATCTGCTAAAAGTTATGACAAATCAAGGAGAAGAGTGCAAAAAAAACTGTCTGAGGAACAAAATGCGTTTGTGGTTGGCCAAACTGACCCAGGGCAAGAATCTTGACAACATTTGTGTTTGTTCCGGTCAGATAGGTGAAATATTAGGTGGTAAAGATGCATATACAAGCAGTATTAATTAAGATATTAGCCTATTAACTTCAGTTTGTCAAAAATATTGCACCCTTTCCTGCTTACTAAGTCCATCTCTATATGATTTCGCAGCTTCCACGTTTTTTTTCCGTAGTTTAGACTACGTATTAGTATTCAGTAGAACATTAACCGTGCAAACCATGCTGCTGTTTACATCCGAGCATCGTCAATATGGCCACACATCCGGGTAACCGGCCAAATCGTGACATAAGTGCAATCCCTCTTTACTGTTATAAAAATCTCACTGATTTATATTACAAGCTACCAGAATTTTGTGCCTCTGAATAAAATTTAAATGGTTTTTTTTTTATTTCCTCCTTGAGTGTAAGCACTATTCTCACTATATCATACTATATAAGTCATAAAAGCTTGATGTTTTAAGACGGGATCACACTGTGCGAATTTGGCCATCTGAGACAAATTTTGAAAATCCTAAAAGATTCCTATAATCCTAGTCTAAAATCTGTGGTTTTTGATTGTTAGTTTGTTCACCGACAGCCGATTATACGGACAAGTTTTCGTGTGCGCACCCATTTCTAACACGTCTTGACTGCCGTACAGTCTGACATTAATAACAAATGAGATCCCACAGTGTGACATGATCAGCAAGTTCGTACAGTCTGACAAGTACAATCCTAAAGGACTTAAAAAAAAAAAAAAAAACTGCTGCGCCAAGCTTTAAGGGATTACTCCACTTCAAAAATAATTATTTTCTGATAATTTACTCACTCCAATCTCACAGCCTTTAGTCGCAGAAATTAAGTTTTTCGAAGAAAACATTTCAGGATTTTTCTCCATATAGTGGACTTTAATGGTGCTCAACAGACTAAAGGTTAAAAACTCAGTTTTAACGCAGCTTCAAAGGGCTCTACACGATCCCAGCCAAGGAATAAAGGTCTTATCTAGCGAAACAATTGGTTATTTTCTAAAAAATGAAGAGAAAAATAAACAATTTATATACTTTTTAACCTCTAATGCTCATCTTGTCTAGCTCTGCGATGCGTACTTTGTGCACTTCAGTTCGAAACGATTAGGGTAGGTCGCAAAAACTCATCTCATTTTCTCTTCCAACTTCTAAATCACCCTTCAATACTGCAGAAGTACCAACCCAGTGTTTACATAGTGAACATGCAAAGAAGGTCAAACTAAAAAAAAGTAAAACAGCTATGTAGAATTATTTTGAAGTTGGATGAGAAAAAAAATGATGGAAGTTTTTTGACCTACCCTAACTCTATTGAACCAGAGTACATGGGGTATGTGTCGCAGAGCTAGTCAAGATGAGCATTTGAGGTTAAAAAGTACATTTGTGACCCTGGACCACAAAACCAGTCTTAAGTCGCTGGGGTATATTTGTAGCAATAGCCAAAAATACATCGTATGGATCAAAATTTTTTCAGATTTTTCTTTTATGCCAAAAATCATTAGGAAATTAAGTAAAGATCATGTTCCATGAAGATTTTTTGTAAAATTCCTACTAAAAATATATCAAAATGTAATTTTTGATTAGTAATATGCATTGTTAAGAACTTAATTTGGACAACTTTAAAGGTGATTTTCTCAGTATTTAGATTTTTTTGCACCCTCAGATTCCAGATTTTCAAATAGATGTATCTCGGCCAAATATTGTCCTATCATAACAAACCATACATCAATAGAAAGCTTATTTATTGAGCTTTCATATGATGTATATGAAAGCTCAATAAATAAAAATTTAACCTTATGACTGGTTTTGTGGTCCAGGGTCACATTTTTATTTTTAGAAAATAACTGATTGTTTCACTGGATAAGACCTTTATTCCTCAGCTGGGATTGTGTAAAGCCCTTTGAAGCTGCACTGAAACTGCATTTTTAACTTTCAAACCACTGAGCACCATTGGAGAAAAATCCTGGAATGTTTTCCTGAAAAAAAAAAAAAAAAAACTTAATTTATTTCCGACTGAAGAAAGACAGACATGAATATCTTGGATGACATAGGGGTGAGTAAATCATCAGGAATACTTTTTATTCTGGAAATGGAGTAACGTTAACCCTTTAAACAAGATATACGAAAACAAACCACATGCACAACTTTTTTCCTTTTCCCCTCATATGTCAGATCTTTTACATGGTTAACTAAAACATTAAGCTCATTTCCACCTAGGCTAAGCATAAGAGTAAGGAAGACATTTAGGTAGTTTCTTATACTAGAGTTCCAGTCCAATTTAATTTAGGTAGTGCTTTATTTTTAGATTCCGTCTGCTGTTGTTCTTACAGCATAGAGATCAATACAATTCCAAATAATCAAAGTACCAGCACAGCAGACATTCACCTTATCCGTGGCTCTTGCATTCATGGCATCTGACGGACAAACATGATTCTAATGATGTTCTTTGACTTTCTGCCAGTGCAGCTGACTAAGGAGTCACAAAAACAACTTGATTGCAACCGATGTCATCATGACACCAGCTTGTACAGCAGCACAATAAAGCCTCACCTTCACAGTGAACACAGACAGCACCTTTAAGCGTTAATAGAACACACGCAGTGTGTTTGATCTATAATATCATGTCGCGTGTTTAACTTCCATGTATTTATGTATGGCCATCTAACATGATACTGAGAGCCGAGTAGGTGAACAAACAGTTCAATTAACCCTGAAAATATCTAGCCATGAACAATACGACGTTATTAAACTCTATAACTGTGATTAAACGTTAGAGAAAGGCGAAAAAAAGTCATATATTAACGTTCAACCATGTCCTGATGGCCTTTCTTAAGTTCAGACAGCTTATGCTAGCTTATGACACGCCACGACACAATCTAAGATCGTTTAATTTGTCGTGAAAGTCGTATTTGACAATATGTTTTCAGAGCAAATGAGTAAATTTATAAACACAAATTATCGCTTGTGAAAGCGAGGTTTAGTTAGCTGGGATTAGCTAAAATGCTAACGTCACTTCGACAGACCTAATTAATCCCAAACTTCATTTACCTCACTTGATTTGGGTATAATTAGGTTTCCCATCTATATTTATACCTGGTCTGAAAACCATTTTAATGTTAAAACACAAAAATACCAAGTAACACTAACGCGGCCTTATGTTTACCAGTAAATCCGCGAGCTAAAGTTGAATGCAAGCCCGAGGCCTGAACGCGTCCGTCAGGCACAGAAACAAACCCTCCGCCGAGCGACACACAAACACTTACCGTTTATCGCCGAACGACGAGAAGATGAGAAAAAACACACAGGGCGGACAAAATTCGTCTCGGGATGAAGTTGTGTCAGACGCCAAGATGTGAATATTGCTTCATTCCCCGCTTCTGTTTGTTGTAAGATAGAGGTCAAAGTGAACGGGAAGGCGACGGGTGAAATATTGAGTGAAATGGAGAGCCGTCGAGAGGACTAGTTGAGGCTCCGCATATCACGAGGCTCCGCAGCAGTGGTTAGGAGCACGCAGCGATGCGGCTAAGCGAAAGGGGGCGCTAAAACACCTCGCCATTTACAGTCAACGAGGTCGCCAAAAAAGATTACAAACCATTCACCTAGATTGCACAATTGTAGAAAGTGAACAGTGACTCACTGACTCTCTAAAATCAAACACTGCTTTAGTAGGTTAACGTTCATCTTGAAACTTGAAATGCATTATATCTATCTAGTCCATATATTATAGTCTATTATGCAGTGAGGGAAAAACTAAATCCACTGTAAATTAAAACCAATGCGACTTTTGAAGCAAAACTAGATTTTATTCTTCCAGTATAATCAGAAAATAAATGTTAATATTGCCCTATTATTTCATTTGTACAATTTACAACATACAAAATATATGGTACGGTTACAAATTCATAATTGTACTTGATCATCGCTGCTTCTAACAGAAAGCAGCAGCTTATTTTTATAGAAACTAGCAAAAAATGGTCCAATATTTGCTGAAACGCTTCCATTTGCATTGTAAACTTATTTGTAGTGCGTTTATAGTAGTAAATATTATTTTGCTGCTTGTTTCATATTTTTGCTCACATAGGATTGATCTATTACTTATATTGCCTGTCAGTGCAAGTGCAAAATTTAAATAAAGTGACACCAACACAGATTCACATGCATAATTATAATACAGAAAAAAAAAACTTTTAAAAAACTGTTTATAACTAAAGTTAAGTACTATTTTAACATTTGGAAGTCAATTTCTGCCACAAAAACACATTAAATCATGAGACAAAATAACAAACACGATAATAAAAAATAAAACAAATCTAAATTATGACATCAATATATCAATACCAGTCAAATTTGACATTTGAAGTTAATGTGATTGTAAATTTCCAACCATAAATACATCAAAACTTAATTTTTGATTAGTAATATGCATTGCTAAGAACTTCATTTGGACAACTTTAAAGCGATTTTCTCAATATTTAGATTTTTTTAGAACCCAAAATAGTTGTATCTCAGCCAAATCCTAACAAACCATATATCAATGGAAAGCTTATTTAGCTTCAAGGTATAAGATCTCGAAAATCTCGATTTAAAAAATAAAAAAAAGACCTTTATGGCTCATTTTGTGTTCCAGGGTCACATATATTTCCCAGTTTTAACTTAATGTCACACTTTTGACTTTTTGTCTCATAATTATGATTTACCAAAACCATGATTTTCTTTTGTGGCAGAAATGGGCTTCCCTATGAATGCATGCTGCAGATGTATTTAAAGCATCGGTGCAGTGATGTGATGCAAGTATCTGTTTGTAATGCAAAAAAACTAAAATATTTAACATATTTTAAATGTATAATACTTAAATGCACTAAAACTGTATATGTGAAATAAGCAGATAACTGATTACACGCAGTGCAGTTGGTCAAGTTAAGTTGTGAGCTGCAGCATGTCAGTGAGAAATTAAAGATTTGCATTCTTTGTACAAACACAATAAAACATTTCTCACAAAAAATGTTCATGCTATGCATAACTGAGTTCATTCAAGCTTGTTAGCAAGCTAACCATTAAAACTAACAAAGTTTATATAACCATATAAAGCAAAAAATTAACTCTCGTGGTTCAGCCGTTCTTCTTGTGAAATACACTTCCCTTTACTTTCTGAGTAAGTTCCTCATAGAGGTTAATACAGTTTTAAAACTGACTACAATTAATAAACAACACAAATTTGAAATTGACTTATCCTAAAAACAAAACTGATTAAAACACCACCACTCAGTCATTAAAATCATAATACTTGTATCAAATCCAGGAGGATTTACAGGAAATTGATCTTCAGTTGAATGCTGGGCGTGTTTTTGCTAATGACCCGAGGTGCTTGTGCCTTAGTGTTGACGCTCTCCTGGTTGCCCTTGACGGCTGCCTCTAGTCTGGCTTTCATGTGCGGGGCGGAGGCCATCAGCGCTTTGAAGACAGCCGAGTGCTGGGGGCCGATGCGCATGAGGTCTCTTAAGGCGGACTCGTGCAGTGAGCGAGAGGCTGCCGGAGCTGATGCCAAAGCATTCTCATCTAGCAGGAGAGAGATGAGGATGGGCAACAGCACTGCTACCAGCTGTGGACCTGCATGGGTAAAACACATACTTAGTACTTGGTATTCTAATAACACTGAGTCACGATCTAAACAACACTGTAATATTTTGTTAATAGTAACTATAAGACATTTACAACCAATGAATTATTCTTGTTTTTTTGATGATGTTGTACCTTACAGCTATTTGGGACTAAAACGTCTAAGCATTAACTTACGGTGAGTTTCGTCAGCAGCAAACACTAGTGCTTCCAGGGCTCGGATTGCATCTTGCACGGCCTGCAGCTCTGCTGGGCCTTGAGGACGACTTTTTTCAGCTTCCTCCAATTGTGACACCAGACGGCCACCCAGAGCTAGAATAAACGGACTGGCTACCGCCGCTGGGCCTTGGAATAAAGATACTAGCAGCTGATAACTTCTGCTCAGCACCTAAGACATAAAAGAGAAGAATTCTAATTATAGAGTTTTTCTGGGAACTGCATTCAAAATTGTAGCAAAGCGTCTTACTTAAAGGGTTAGTTCACCCAAAAATGAAAAATAGCCCATGATTTACTCACCCTTCAGGCATGCTAGGTGTATATGACTACCTTCTTTCAGACGAATCCAATCTGAGTTATATTAAAAATTATCCTGGCACTTCCAAGCTTTAGAATAGTGTAGAGCAGGGGTCCCCAGACTTTTTTCTGAGCGGGCCACATAATTTTCTTTTCTTTAATGGGGGGCCGGGTCGGTTTATAAAATAAAATTCCATGGGCCGAACTATTATTATTATTATTATTTTATTATGAATTTACCTGTATTTATTATACCTTTTAATGCTAGAATAGTTTATTATTTTTTATGCACCAGACAGACAAATGATCATTTCTTTTCAAAAGATATACAGGTGCTTCTCAGTAATTTAGAATGTCATGGAAAGTTTCATTTATTTCAGTAATTCAACTCAAATTGTGAAACTTTTAAATTGAATGCACACAGAGTGAAGTAGTTTAAGTCTTTGGTTCTTTTAATTGTGATGATTTGGCTCACAATTAACAAAAAAACACTAATTCAGTATCTCAACAAATTAGAATATGGTGACATGCCAATCAGCTAATCAACTCAAAACAACTGCAAAGGTTTCCTGAGCCTTCAAAATTGTCTTTCAGTTTGGTTCACTAGGCTACACAATCATGGGGAAGACTGCTGATCTGACAGTTGTCCAGAAGACAATCATTGACACCCTTCACAAGGAGGGTAAGCCACAAACATTGATTGCCAAAGAAGCTGGCTGTTCACAGAGTGCTGCATCCAAGCATGTTAACAAAGTTGAGTTGAAGAAAAAAAATTGTGGAAGAAAAAGACCAACCAACCGAGAAAAACTTTGGGTAACTGGGAGATGAGTGAAGTTGCAGTGCTAGTCATTTAGTCATCACTCTTTTCTAGCTGGCTCGCGCATCACCTGTTTGATCGCGATGACACATTACGTTGAATGTACCATTCTCTTAGTGTATTTAACAAATAATTATACCTATGTTAATAACTAAGGGAAATTTTTGTTTGAAAGCCAACCTTTATTATCAAATACCGACATGATATAAGTAAAACATATTTAAAATTACATTTTCAAAATGTCTCTGGCATTGTTCAGAGGGCCGGTCCAAATGTGGGGGCGGGCCGCATCCGGCCCCCGGGCCTTAGTTTGGGGACCCCTAGTGTAGAGAATAGTGGATGTTTCTCTTCATCAGTCCAAAACAAGTCCAATAAAGTGCATCCATCCATAATAAAAGTGCCTCACACAGCTCCAGGGGCTGAATAAAGGCCTCCTGTAGCGAATCGATGGTTTTTATAAGAAAAATATCTATATTTAAAACGTAAGAATCACTTTAATCTAGTTTGCACCACCAGGTCATAACCGGAAGCAGTTTCAGGCGGATGACGTCTCAAAAGTCTTGTAAAAACCAATGTTTGTTTACAGGAAGAATGGAAGCAAAGTTTCCTTACTTTAGCAAAGGAAAACCAGTCTCCTCTTGGTTTATATTGAAATCCTCTGACATTTTCCTTTAACAAATCCTCATTTTGAACTTCAAATGTGTTAAAAATCTCTCCACAGTGCGTTCGTGTTTGCCACTTCTGAGTGGCACACGCGCAACTCCGACTTCATACGTCTTCCACCCAGAGATGCTTCCAGGTACGACTAGTTGATGCAAGCTAGATTAAAGTGATTAAGTTTTAAATATGGATATTTTTCTTACAAAAACTTATTGATTCGCTACAGGAGGCCTTCATTCACCCCCCAGAGCCGCTTGAGGCACTTTTTATTATGGAGAGATGCACTTTATTGGACTTGTTTTGGACTGATGAAGAGAAACACCCACCTATGCCATTCTTAAGCTTGGAAGTCCCAGGATAATTTTAATATAACTCCAATTGGATTTGTCTGAAAGAAGGAAGTCATATACACCTAGCATTGCTGAAGGTTGAGTAAATCATGGGCTAATTTTCATTTCTGGGTGAACTAACCCATTAAGGTTTAGAGTCTGTAAGATTTCTAAAATGTGTTTGAAAAAAGGCTTTTCTGCTCACCAAGGCTGCATCTATTTGACTAAAGGTGCCATAGAATGCATTTATACAATATTTTAAATTGTTCTCTGATATCTACATAGAAGGTATATGGCATAGGAAAGGGCAAAAAAATCTCCATAAATGGTTTTACAGGTCCATTTACAACCCTAGGATCTGTCCCTAGAATGAAATGCTCTGTTATTGCCTTATTTGGAAGGTTCATGAATATTAATGAGCTCTGCTCTGATAGGCTGTTTCACAGAGCTGCTCATCTCTATAGCTCGCACATGGATAAAAATATATATTTAATTACGGAGCTCTAGCCACTTTTAATATGCGGTTTGTTGAATCTGCCGTTTTGAATCGCCGACATTTTAGTCTCATTACTGTGACCGCATGTGCTCTGTGTAAAGTTATAATGCAGCGGGAGTGCTTACTTACCACACAAGTTCAGCTGCTTGTCAGTGATACTCGGGATCTGTAAATCATTCACCATCATCAGTGCAGTCATCTCTCTGTTTATGTGGTAAGTGAAATCCTATGTAACAGGCTAGCGCTAGCATTAAGCTAACCGTGTCCCTTCAGTGACTTGCCTTATTTTACTGATGTACTGACGTTACTGATGACTGGGCGATGCAAATGTTGGTGGCGTAACTATTAACGATCCCGGGGCTATTGCGTAATAGTCTGTATGTTGGAACTGACCTATTTTTCGGTGGTCCTTTGCAAACACTAGATTTAGATAAGGAGGAGGAAACGATGGTGTTTGAGACTCATGGTATGTCATGTCCATGTACTGAACTGTTATTATTTAACTATGCCAAGGTAAACACAGTTTTCCATTCTATGGCACCTTTAAAAATCCAGTGAAACAGTAATTCAAAAATTCAAAATAACTGTTTTCAATTTAAATACACTCGTGTTCAAAATTTTGGGATCAGTAAGATTTTTTTAAATGTTTTTAAAGAAGTTTCTTTAGCTCATCAAGGCTGTATTTATTTGATCAAAAATACAGGGAAAAAATAATTTTGTAAAATATTATTGCAATGTAAAACAACAGTTTTCAATTTTAATATACTTTAAAATATAATGTATTCCTATGAAGCAAAGCTGAATTTTCAGCAGTGTCACATGATCCTACCGAAATCATTCTAAAGTGCTCATTTATAATCAATGTTGGAAACAGTTGTGCTGCTTAATATTTTTTGGGATGTGATACTTTTTCAAGATATTTTGATGAATAAAAACTTAAAAAGAACAGTGTTCATTCAAAATAAAATTTTGAATAATTTGTGTTATAATATAAAGTACCATTCAAAGTTTGGGAACAGTACTATTTTTTTTCTTTTTCTATTTTAAATGAATGCTGTTCTTTAACTTTTTATTCAAAGAATCCTGAAAAAAGTATCACAGGCTCCAAAAACATATTAAGCAGCACAACAGTTTCAACACTATTTGATTTCTGACACTAAAGTCTAAAGTGAAAATTCTGTGCTGCATCAAAGAAATAAATTATATTTTAAAGTAAAATAAAATAAAATAGGAAATCAATATTAGGAATTGCAATAATATCAGATTACTGTATTTAAAAAAAAAGTCTGTATTTTTGAACAAATAAATGCAGCCTTGATAAGCATAAAAGACATTAAAATTGTACTTATCCTAAACGGCAGTGTAATTTTAAAATTTATTTATTCCTGTGATGGCAAAGTTTCAGTAGTCATCATTACTCCCGTCTTCAATGTCATATAATCCTTCAAAAATCATTCTAATATGCTGATTTGGTTCTCAAGGAACAGTTACCAATGTTAAAAAGAGTTGTGCTGCTTAATATTTTAGTGGAAACTGCAATGCTTTCTTTCAGTATTCTTCAATAAATAAAAAGTTAAAAATAACAGCATTTATTTGTAATATTTTGTAACAATGTAAAAGGCTCAACAGACACTTTTGATTCGTTTAATGTGCCCATGCTGAATAAAATTAATTTCTTTCATTAAAAAAAAAAGAAAAATCTTTGACCCCAAGCTTTTGAACAGTACAGTGGAAATTTTTACTCACAACAGGGTCTTTAGACTCCAGACTGGCTCTGAATGCCTGGATGCAGCGTGTCTGCAGGGGCTCCACAGTGGTCACCTCAACACTGGCGTACAGCAGGAAGATGGTGAGGGATGTTAACATGGTAACCTCATCTACTCCAGGTTCCATTTTATCTGTCCAAAACAATCCAAAAAAACAGAATGTTCCTCACATTTCCACAAAAACACACACACACACACACACACACACACACACACACACACACACACACACACAAGCTGTTTCCATCACCCTGTTTTTATGCGTATTTTAAAATATATCAGAAACATATGGAAGCACATTTCCGACACTGAATAATAAAAAAAAAAAAAGTTAATGCAACTGGTCTCGTTTTTAGATATTTTTTTTTCTCAGAATTGCGTGATACAAACTCTCAAATGCAAGTTACTAAATCAGAATTGTGAGATATAAACTTTGTAATTCTGTGAACTTTTTTTTCCTCTTCAGAACTGGACTTTAAAATTGCAATCGCGAGTTTATGTCTCACAATTCTGAGAAAAAAGTCAGAATTGCGAGATACAAAGTCGCAATTGCAAGAAAAAAAAATCTGAATTGCGAGTTTATATTCCACAATTCTGACATTATATCTAGCAATTCTGACTTTATAACTCGCAACTGTTCATTTATATCTCAAAGTTCTGAGAAAAAAGTCAGAATTGTGAGTTTATATGACACAATTCTGAGAAGTCAGAATTGCGAGGCAAACTCTTAATTGTGAAAAAAAGTCAGAATTGCGAGTTTATACGAGTCTGAAATTCGACAAAAAAAACCTTAATTGACAAAAAAATTTTAACGCTCATTTAAGGTAGTTTTTGATTTAATGTGTAAATGTAAATAATGGGGGATAAAAACGTATTTTGCAAATAAAATCCTCCACACACCGAAATAGTCATGTGGCTTTGTGCTATGGGACACAAAGTCACATGACAACAAACCAGCAGACCGATCTCACTGCACAGCATCGGAAATGTTGTTATGGTCTCAGCAAAGTCTGTCGTCAAAGTATTTCTGTATAATTGCCTCCTAGAACGGTCTTACACGACTGCTTTCTCAAACAGCTGGTATTCGCCTCTGAAAGCAGTGACCGCATTTATTGTTTTCTGCTCTCAGAGGCACAAGTAATTTATTACATATGAAGATTATTATATTTAGTGGCTTCTCCAACATTTCTTAGTTACATTTAGTGCCAGTTTATGAGGAAGTGATGATTTTGTTTCTATTTGACTCGTTGTATGGAAACAGTACTCATTCGCAAATGTTTTATGCGATATTCCACTTTTGTGCATAAGAAAACTACCCGTATTCCAAGACTCCAAGAGTGTGTGCAGTGCACACTGCAGTAGTTCAGTCCAGGCCCCACGACTCTTCTCAGCTCTGCTCATGGGAGAAGTGAGAACAGTGCGCAAGGCCTGCAGGATGCCTGGTACCAGCTGTCCACTCTCAGCTCCAACAGAGCCCTTCACCGCCTCTCTCAACACCCCAAGCAGCAGATAGAGCACTGTGGGCAGCACTGATACACTGCCTGCGGAGAGAAGAATAGAATATCAGATCTCTAATCATTTATGGATTTAAATCTAATTTCTGTGGAGACTTAAAAAAAAATCCTAAATTGAAAACAAAATGAAAAGTGGACTAAAATGAAGTGAGCAGAAGGATGTTTTTCTCATAATCTGAAAGCTCTTATGGCCACAGTAAATCTCTGGATCTCTTACCCTCTGGTGAACAGATGGAGGGCAGTTCTGAGAGGATGGCCAGAGCAGATGTGACAAGTCTACAGTCCGTGTTGCTGAGGAAGCAGGTCTGTCCTCCCCGCCCCGTGGGGCTGCCGGCCAGTTTAGGGCTGATCTGCGGAAGCTTTCTCACAAGAGTGCAGAGACACAGCTCCAGCGCTCCAAAAACAAGAGACTTCCCCGGCACCAGGCCACCAGTGTCCCGTCCCTCACCAAACTCAGGCACAGTCTCCTTCTCTGCTGCACCATCATCGACTGACAACACAGAACATAGAAAGATGAATTTAAAGGGTTGTTTAAGCTTTACACAATTTAAGCTAAAGTAGTTTTAGAGGCTTACCCTCTGCACTGTGGCGTTTCTCTTTGACATGCTCCTGAGCAGCACAAACAATCATTCGCACCAGTTCAAGCACAGCCAGTTGAATGCTGGGAGATTCCCGAGTGACTAGGAGCCTGTGTAAAACGCTGAGCAGCTCCACACTCAAAGCCTACAGAGAGAACACCATACACTTGTCAGGAACACAGAGTGACTAAAACAAAAACATGCTAGACATGAACTACAGTTGATGTCAAAAGTTTACATACACCTTGCAGAATCTGCTAAATGTTAATTATTATTATTACATATAGTCCACAAAATAAAATAATAGTTCAATTGATAAAAATTGCCCTGTTCAAAAGTTTACATACACTTAGTTCTTAATACTGTGTTGTTACCTGAATTTCCATAGTTGTGTTTTTTTTGTTTAGTGATAGTCGTTCATGAGTCCCTTGTTTGTCCTGAACAGTTAAACTCCTTGCTGTTCTTCAGAAAAATCCTTCAGGTCCCACAAATTCTTTGGTTTTTCAGCATTTTTGTGTATTTGAACCCTTTCAAACAATGACTGTATGATTTTGAGATCCATCTTTTCACACTGAGGACAACTGAGGGACTCATATGCAACTATTACATTACTACTACAACTATTATGCTTTATAAAGAAAGACGATGCATTAAGAGCCGGGGGTGTAAACTTTTGAACAATATGAAGATGTGTATATTTTTCTTATTTTGCCTAAATATCATATTTATTTCCATTTAATACTGCCGTTCAAAAGCTACAGAAGAAACTTAAGTGTTTCCCACAAGACAAAATAAGTTAAGTTAATGCATCATGTTTCTTCTGGAGCATCAGTGAGCATTTGAACCTTCTGTAATAGTTGCACATGTGTCCCTCAGTTGTCCACAGTGTGAAAAGATGCATCTCAAAATCATACAGTAATTATTGAAAAGAGTTCAAATACATAAAAATGCTGAAAAACCAAAGAAATTGTGGGAGCTGAAGTATTTTTTCTAAAAAACAGCGGGACAAACAAAGGACCCATGAACAACTATCACTAAACGCAACAAAAAACACAGCTGTAGATCTTTCTCGTTACAACCCAGTATTAAGAATTACGTGTATGTAAACTTTTGAACGGAGTAATTTTAAACTATTCAACGTATTTTATGTGAAATATCTTATTCAGATATATTATTTAACATTTTGCAGATTCTGCAAGGTGTATGTAAACTTCTGACTGCAACTGTACATGGAAAAACAAATACCAAACCACAAATCTCAATTAATCACAATATCATAATAGACTTTCATTCATCATTTAAACAAATTAAGATATTTTTGATGCAATCCGAGAGCAGCTAATAAGGACATTGTTAAAATATCCATGTAACATCAGTGGTTCAACTGCAATGTTATGAAGCTACGAGAATAATTTTTGTGCGCCAAAAAAAAAAAAGGAAAAAAAGACTTTATTCAACTATTTCTTCTTTTCGTAGCTTAATAACATTATGGTTGAACCACTGATGTCACATGGGCTATTTTAACGATGTCCATACTCCCTTTCTTGGCCTTGAACATGGTTGTTGCGATGCTGTCTATGCAGGCTCAGAAAGCTTTAAGATTTCATCTAAAATATCTTAATTTGCGTTCCGAAGATGAACGAAGATCTTACGGGTTTGGAACGACATGAGGGTGACCAATTAATGACAGAATTTTCAGTGACAGTGAACTATCCCTTTAACATTGTAAATGTCTTTACTGTCACTTCTGATCTGTGTTTAATTGTAGAATACCTGATCATTGCCCACTTTCGAACGGGGCCAAGGCACCTCCAATAAGGCCTGCAGAGCCTGAAGACAAGAATTGATGTTTTCCATTTGGTCTCCAGAGTGAGGAGAGCACAAATACTCCACACTGATTCCTAAAAGGAACATTTTAGTGATTTAACATAGAATATTAAACAAGACAAAGAATCAAGTAAAATTTAAACTAAAATATCTCAAGTATTTATGATTTTTGTCATTAATTACCGTCATGTCATTCCAAACCCATGAGACCTTCGACATCTTCGGAACACATATTAAGATACTTTAGATAAAATCCGAGAGTTTTCTGAGACTACCACTGATTTCACATAGACTATTCTTACTACATTTTTGGTAGTGGTAGTACTCTTACTGTCTTTGCAGGGTCAGAAAGCTCTCGTATTTCATCTAAAATATCTTAATTTGAGTTCTGAAGAAGAATGAAGGTCTTATGGGTTTGTAACGACATGAGGGTGAGTAATTAATGACAGTATTTTCATTTTTAGGTGAACGATCCCTTTAACAGGAAATATTGAACAAGCTCTGTACCAAGGATAAGGTGGAGGCGGTCAGTGCTGACGTCCTCTGGGGATTTGACACTGCTCAGTGAGGTGGACTGGCCCATAGAGGTGGGTGTGACTGGTCTGGAGAGGTTGGCAGGCCCCTCGTCTACCATGATAAATCCGGTGCTGTTAAGCCAGAGTGCAGTAGCGTGGAGAATGGTAGCCCAGGCACTGTAATAATGTGGACGGGCCTGTTCCACCGTCTCTGCAGTGTAAAACGAGCCACCTGACAAAAAAAGACACGTTAGAACTCAGCTCTAAACAACACACATAATGCAAAAATAACAGAAATGAATTAATCATATAATTAAGCTCTCACTCCACTATTACTATTGTTAAAAAAAATGGAACTAAAGTAGTACAGTCGTGGCCAAAAGTCGAGAATTACATAAATATTGGAAATTGGAAAAGTTGCTGCTTAAGTTTTTATAACGGCAATTTGCATATACTCCAGAATGTTATGAAGAGTGATCAGATGAATTGCATAGTCCTTCTTTGCCATGAAAATTAACTTAATCCCGAAAAAAACTTTCCACTGCATTGTTAAGAAGGCTTCAGGGTGTCCAAGAAAGTCCAGCAAGCGCCAGGATCGTCTCCTAAAGAGGATTCAGCTGCGGGATCGGAGTGCCACCAGTGCAGAGCTTGCTCAGGAATGGCAGCAGGCAGGTGTGAGCGTATCTGCACGCACAGTGAGGCCAAGACTTTTGGAAGATGGTCTGGTGTCAAGAAGGGCAGCAAAGAAGCCACTTCTCTCCAAAAAAAAAAACATCAGGGACAGATTGATCTTCTGCAAAAAGTATGGCGAATGGACTGCTGAGGACTGGGGCAAAGTCATATTCTCCTGAAGCCTCTTTCCGATTGTTTGGGGCATCTGGAAAAAGGCTTGTCCAGAGAAGAAAAGGTGAGCGCTACCATCAGTCCTGTGTCATGCCAACAGTAAAGCATCCTGAGACCATTCATGTGTGGGGTTGTTTCTCTTCCAAGGGAGTGGGCTCACTCACAATTTTGCCCCAAAAAACAGCCATGAATAAAGAATGGTACCAAAACACCCTCCAACAGCAACTTCTTCCAACAATCCAACAACAGTTTGGTGAAGAACAATGCATTTTCCAGCACGATGGAGCACCGTGCCATAAGGCAAAAGTGATGACTAAGTGGCTCGGGGACCAAAACGTTGATATTTTGGGTCCATGGCCTGAAAACTCCCCAAATCTTAAAACTTGTGGTCAATCCTCAAGAGGCGGGTGGACAAACAAAAACCCACTAATTCTGACAAACTCCAAGAAGTGATTATGAAAGAATGGGTTGCTATCAGTCAGGATTTGGCCCAGAAGTTGATTGAGAGCATGCCCAGTCGAATTGCAGAGGTCCTGAAAAAGAAGGGCCAACACTGCAAATACTGACTCTTTGCATAAATGTCATGTAATTGTCGATAAAAGCCTTTGAAACGTATGAAGTGCTTGTAATTATATATCAGTACATCACAGAAACAACTGAAACAAAGATCTAAAAGCAGTTTAGCAGCAAACTTTGTGAAAACTGATATTTGTGTCATTCTCTAAACTTTTGGCCACGACTGTACATCCACTTATGTTCCATAACATAGATGTGTAATCTGAGAAACAGAGAATGAGTAGTGACCTGTGGAGGGGAGTTGACTGGAGTATTGTGAGGGCAGGGTGAGCAGGGCATGATCCTGAAGGGCAGCCAGCCACAGGCGGCTCAGGGTTGCAAGATCAGTCTGAACCAGTTTGAGCAAACCAGCCCCTGCTGGAGCTACAGTCCCAGCCTCATCACTCTGCTGCTGAGGATGGCTGCTAGGACTCTCCCTCTGCCTGGAGCCCTGTACTGCTGTTATATACACCTGTAGAGACAAAGTTTTCTGTTTCTTAAAATAGACATACCATGGTATAAAAAGTGTGGCCATCATACTTTATATACACTGTCATAGTGCCCATCCCTAAAGTTAAATAAAGCCGAGACGCAGCAGTGCAGCTGATTTAATAGTTATGTGATGGTGTTCGGTACCTCCGCCCAGGCTTTGAGCACAGCCAGCGTCTCCATTGTGAAGGTGCTTTCATTATAGAGCTGACTGGCGACGTCTCTCCCCACCTGAACTTTGGCGAGAGAGGAAGCCAAAAGTTGATGTACCCTTCTCAGGTCACGCAGGTCACTGATGACCCCACTGGCGATCCATGCACTGCAAACCTGAATGGCAACAAAGGTTCATGTCAGAACTCAACACTTGCGGAGCAGCTTTCAGCAGCACAAGTGAACAACTAGACTCTAGGAAGAAACTAGGTCAAGTGAACCCACGTGAAAGCATTTGAAAACAAGCATGAAGCGAGTTCAAGAGGTTAAAAACATTGTGTAAAAGAATGTTTTGGGAACTTTAGCGCTACAAAAAGAACATATTTGGAATGCCCAATTTGACAGTGACAAATTATGTAAGTTTAGACTTGAAAAAATGTGTTGGGTTACATGGTATTCACTAGTAAACTAAAAAAATATATAGAAAAAGTGCAGCAGTGACAAATTACGTGATTTAAGACTTGAAACAATGTGTTGGGTTACATGGTATTAACTGGTAAACACACACATACAAAAAAAAAAAAAACAGAAAAAGTGCATCAATATATAAAGACATTTAAGTTCTTTAAACAGCACACCTGGCAAGCTTTGGCAGTCACATTCGGAGGGGCGTCCACATGGAAGGCAGGCCTAAGTGCAGCTCCGACCTACAACATCAAACATTTAGATCATTTTAAACCAGTCCAGTCAAAAGTTTGGAAGGTTTAAGTTGTGCCTATGTATGAATGTCTTTACAAAATGAAAAATTTAATTTAGGTAAAAAACAAACAAACAAAAGCTAAAAAGAAACAAACAGACAAGAGAGTGAATGAGAGTCAACAAGTGCCTATAATACATCTTCTTCAGTACCGTTACAAGGATGCACCTCATAATGGTCACTGCGAGAATGGCAATATAAAATCTAGCTTTGCTGCATATTTCCTATACCTCAATTTGTGCTATTTCATAGTTTTGATGTTAATTTGTGACCCTGGAGCACAAAACCAGTCATAATCAGAGTCAATCCTTTAACAACAACAACAACAACAAAAAAAGCTTTCCACTAATGTATGGTTTGTTATGATAGCACAATATTTGGCTGAGATACAACTATTCGAAAATCTGGAATTTCAGGGTGCAAAAAGAAAAAAATCCAAATATTGGGGGGAAAAAAACAACATTTAAAGTTGTCCAAATTAATGTCTTAGCAATGCATATTACTAATCAAAAATTAAGCTTTGATATACAGTATTTACAGTAGATAATTTACTAAATATCTTCATTGAACATGATCTTTACGTAAGATCCTAATTATTTTTGGCATAACATTTTTTTTTTATAATTTTGACCCATCCAATGCATTTTTAGCTACTGCTACAAATATAACCGTGCTACTTAAGACTTAAGTCCGGGGTCACATTAAGATCATTTAGAAAATAAAAATAAAGTGTTAAGAGCTTTTACTCTAAATATGATTCACACTCTGCTTATACTGTCATTCAAACGTTTAAGGTCATGTTTTTTTAAACAATTTAACATTTTTTATTCACAAAGATGTATTAATTTAAAAGTGACAGTAATGACTTTTTAAATCAAGTAACTGTTGTTCATTTTGGGGAAAATAAAAAAACATGGTTTCTGCAAAAAAGCACCTGTTCTTTTGTACATTGATAACATTGATAATAAGAATAAATGTTTCTTGAGCACCAAATCAGCATATTGTAATGATTTCTGAAGGATCATGTGAGACTGGAGTAATGACTGCTGAAAATTAAGCTTTGCCATCACAGGAATAAATTACATTTTTAAGTTAAAAAATTGTTTAAAAAAACGATTTCTGTTTTTACTGCATTTCTGATCAGATAAATGCAAATTGGTGAGCAAAAAAGATCTTTCAAAAACATCTTACCGACCCAAAACTTTTGAACTTTGCTGTATTTCGTGTTCTCAAGTCTTTTTATATACTAACCAGGATTGATGGCCTACAACCAAACTGGACTGAGTAAGTTTATTAAGTGTAAATTAAGCGTACAGCATTCTAGCACATGATACTGAAGATGTTTCACGTCACTATTTAAAACGAGAGCCCCCCGCTAAGCCCGCAGATAACCTAATTTAGTGTAAGTGATACAGGCTCTCACATGCGTGCACACACACATACATGCACACGCACTTAGTAACAAGAGACTGATGAACAAGCTCAGGTACTTCTGGGGGGGGGGGTTCTAAGAATAACAGCTGAGAGCTTTACTGTACAGCTCTGAGCAAACAGTTCAAATATCCAAGCATCCTCTAGGCTAGCAGGCAGTCTTTAAAAGTTATTAACAACAAGTGATGCAACAAAATAACTTCTTGGCAGAAACCCAAAGTTCTCATCACGTTAATCAGCAAACCTGAAACCGAAAAGCTACATTTGAGCCTAAAACAAATAATTTAATAATAATAGTTAAACTAAATGTTCATTTTAAATTAGATTTAAATAAATAAATTCTACACACATATAGGTGCATCTCAATAAATTAGAATGTCGTGGAAAAGTTCATTTATTTCAGTAATTCAACTCAAATTGTGAAAATTGTGTATTAAATAAAATCAGTGCACACAGACTGAAGTGGTTTAAGTCTCAGACATCCTCCAGTTCCTCCAGATTCTAGGACCTTGGTTTCCAAATGAAATACAAAATTTGCTCTCATCTGAAAAGAGAACTTTGGACCACTGAGCAACAGTCTATTTCTTCTTCTCCTTAGCCCAGGTAAGACGCCTCTGATGTTGTCTGTAGTTCAGGAGTGACTTAACAAGAGGAATACAACAACTGTAGCCAAATTTCTTGACACATCTGTGTGTGGTGGCTCCTGATGCCTTGACCCCAGCCTCAGTCCATTCCTTGTGAAGTTCACCCAAATTCTTGAATCGATTTTGCTTGACAAGGCCCTCTCGGTTGGTTGTGCATCTTTTTCTTCCACACTTTTTCCTTCCATTTAACTTTGTTGACATGCTTGGATACAGCACTCCGTGAACAGCCAGCTTCTTTGGCAATGAATGTTTGTAGCTTACCCTCCTTGTGAAGGGTGTCAATGGTTGTCTTCTGGACAACTGTCAGATCAGCAGTCTTCCCCGTGATTGTGTAGCCTAGTGAACCAAACTGAGAGACCATTTGGAAGGCTCAGGAAACCTTTGCAGGTGTTTTGAGTTGATTAGCTGATTGGCATGTCACCACATTCTAATTTGTTGAGATAGTGAATTGGTGTGAGCCAAATCATGATGTGAGTCTATGTGCATTGAATTTATTTAATACACGAGTATTACAATTTGAGTTGAATTACTGAAATAAATGAACTTTTCCACAACATTCTAATTTATTGAGATGCACCTGTGTATACACGACCAATCTCCTTAATTGGTGTGACTATAAAATAAAAATTTTACAATAACATACAGTTTTTAATAATGTTTACAATGACAGCTATATAGACCTACACTATGCTTTTCTCCATGTCGAATTTTCTGTTATAAGTTGGGGTTTCTGCTGATATTTTCCATCAATATTGATGGAAAATACATTTTTATTCTTTATTTTGAAAGAAATGAATAAATGAACAGTTTGCAAGAGCCAGCCTCCTACAATTACATTTGCGATCTTTACTCAAAGGCATTTAGGAAATATTCTATTTAATTAAGTTGATAATCAATGTTCATGTTAGTTCTTGTCAAGCAGTTTCTTTCTTTTATCCCTTTTCTGGGCATAGGAACATGTGAAAGTTGATATTAAGACTGAGAATGAATAGTACTAAAGTTAAATTACTAAGTTAATGCTCACATTGGCTTGATACTGTTCCAGAATGACATGTCCAGGGAACTCAGGCTCTGGCACATTGGAGAATTTCCGGATAATGACCAGCAGTGTTTGTAAACCAGCCAGTCGGAGCTGATCGCTGTGGTCTGTTGCTGCCATGAAAGCCATGCGGATGAGGTCCGCCAAGTGGAGAACCAGGAAATCTGTGAGACAGAAGGGGTGCTGTTATTAACAGCGTTTACAAATGTATATAAAATCAGGCCAGAAGGTGGCACTAAGTGATTCACTGAACACATCAAGAAAAGACATCACAACATACTGGGATATGGAAAATACAGCAATTTGGAGAAGAATGGAAAAAAAAAGGGGAAAAAAAAAATCAGACAGAAGAGATGTGTCTAACCTGCAGATTCATGCAGGCGTTGTTCCTGAGCGAGTGCCATGTTGAAGTGAGCCGTGTCTCCGTTCTCACACTGTGCTATTATACGACACACACACTCCATAGAAAACACACGAGTGGACCAGCGCAGGTTATTGAAGGGGCCGCTGGATTCAGACTTTGCGTGGAATACAGAGGAGTCATCATATCGATCTCCATCCTCCTCCTGCTGCGTTTCTATAGCACCAGCTGCCGCTGAATCTAAAGAATTAGACCATAAAACTAAATACTCAAAGGACACAACTCTTTGCAAGTCAAAGAAACACTGATAAAAAACTAAAGGAATGTCTGATGAAAATGTACACAAAGTTCACAATATTTTTAGCCAATCTCAAGGCCTTTTCACCTCTTAAGTGGGTTGTATTTTACAATACAAAATGTGCATTTTTTCATATTTCACATATGTGACCCTGGACCACAAAACCAGTCTTAAGTCGCTGAGGTATATTTGTAGCAATAGCCAAAAATACATTGTATGGGTCAAAATTATTGATTTTTCTTTTATGCCAAAAATCATTAGGAAATTAAGTAAAGATCATGTTCCATGAAGATTTTTTGTAAAATTCATACTATAAATATATCAAAATGTAATTTTTGATTAGTAATATGCATTGTTAAGAACTTAATTTGGACAACTTTAAAGGTGATTTTCTCAGCATTTAGATTTTTTTTTTGCACCCTCAGATTCCAGATTTTCAAATAGTTGTATCTCGGCCAAATATTGTCCTATCCTAACAAACCATACATCAATAGAAAGCTTATTTATTGAGCTTTCATATGATGTATACATCTCAGTTTTGTCAAATTTAACCTTGTGACTGGTTTTGTGGTCCAGGGTCACATATGTGCACTTTTCACAGATACTAAAGCAAATTCATATCACATTTGGTGTTAATAGTTTTGGTACATAGTTTCATTTGGAATTTGCAGTGTTCTTGGAGTGAATAGGTCAAACATGTCTTTTACTTAAAGGAGAAGTACACTTCCAGAACAAAAACATACAGATAATTTACTCAACCCCTTGTCATCCAAGAGATTCATGTCTTTCTTGAGTTGTAAAGAAATTGTTACCTGAGGATAACATTTCAGGAATGTTCTAGTGGACTTCTATGGTGCCCACTAGAGTTCTTTTAGAGATCATTTAGAGCCCTTTAAAGCTGCATTTAATCTGCATTTTGGAAGCTCAAACTCGCAGTCACTAGAGTTGTCAAAAAGTACTGGGTTCGGTACTAAAATTTTAAAAACATCCATTTCCTGCTCACATTTGAGTGCTTTTGAGCGCAGATATGACTGTGATTGGCACGTGAACACTATGGCCGAATAGCAGTGTTTAAAAATGGGAAAGGGCGTTTGACCTTATTTGCACATTTACTTTGTAAACACTGGGTTGGTACTACTGCAATGTAGGACAATTTTGAGGTTTTGCTAGATAAGACCCTTTCTTCTTTGGCTGATATTGTTTAGAGCCCTTCGAAGTTGCATTTAAACTGCATTTTGGAAGTTCAAACTTGTGAGCACCATAGAAGTCCACTATAAGGAGAACATTCCTGAAATGTTTTTCTCAAGAAACAATTTCTTTACGACTGAAGAAAGAAAGACATGAACATCTTGGATGACAAGGGGGTGAGTAAATTATCTGTAAATTTTTGTTCTGGAAGTGAACTTCTACTTCAAGATATGGGAGATAAAGAGTCTGGAGATGAAAAAATAAAATTATTTTATTCTCATTATATTCTGCTCAAGGAGCTGAGATTGAAGCCTACCTGCAGAGGCAGAAAGCACATCTTTGCAGAGTTTCAGCCAGTGGGCTAGGTTGCTCTCAGCAGCCGAGCTCATCATGTGGACGAGCGTCTCCTCAATGTCTCGGCACAGTTGCGGGTCAGACTCCCTGTCCAGCAGACTGAACAACGCTCCCTCCAATCCCACCTCCTTAATAGTGACATCTGCAGAATAGACAACAATCATTTAACATACTGCCCACCAAAAGTTTAGGATCAGTAAGATAAAAAAAAAAGAGAAGTTTCTTATACTCATCAAGGCTGCATTTATTTAACAAAATACAGCAAAAAAAACATAATATTATGAAATATTACTATGATGTAAAATACAATTTTTCTGTTTTCATTTACATTAAAATCAAATTTACTTATGTGATTAAAGCTGAATTTTCAGCATCACTATTCTAATCTTCAGTGTCACGATCCTTCAGAAATAATTATATTATGCTGATTTATTATCAATGCTGGAAACGTATGTTGCTGCTTAATATTTAGTTTTAGAACCCAAGACTTTTTTCAGGATTCTTTGATGAATAAAAAGTAAAAAGAAAAAACAGCATTTATTCAAAATAGAATTTTTTTTCTAACAATATACACAACCGTTCAAAAGTTTGCCATCAGTACATTTTTATTCTTTCTTTTGAAAGAAATGAATACATTTATTCAGCAACGATGTGTTAAATTGATAAAATTTTGTTAGTCTTTTTTAACTTTTTATTAATTAAATAATCCTGAAATAAGTATCACAGGTTCCAAAAAATATCTGGCAGATATAAAAGACTCATGGCTGTATTAGATCAAAAGGGTGCTTCTACTAAATACTGAGGAAAGGGTCTGAATACTTGTGACCACGTGATATTTCAGTTTTTCTTTTTTAATAAATCTGCAAAAATGTCAACAATTCTGTGTTTTTCTGTCAATGTGGGGTGCTGTGTGTACATTAATGAGGAAAAAAATGAACTTAAATGGTTTCAGCAAATGGCTGCAATATAACAAAGAGTGAAACATTTAAGGGGGTCTGAATACAGACAGTGGCTCACTCCAGTCAAACCCACATCAAAATGCAGAGTACAGTACAATAAACAGTGCTGAGAGGATACTATGTTGTGCAGCGGGGGTGGATGCTGACTCACCCAATTGTGTGTTGTCTCTGCGTGGTAGCTCTTTTACCAGAGCAACTGCGTGCTCCGATACCTCCACTGCTTCCTTCTGAGCCAGTTGTCTCAGGCAAGCCACAACTGCACGCCTCAGAGACAGGTACGAGCTGCAGAGATTTATCTGTACATGCACAAATGTTATACATGAAATTAATCTTAATATTAGTATGGCCTTATGAAGGATGAGTAGTGAAGTAGGTCTTGTGAACTAGAAGAACAGACATGAGACATTAGAGCTCTAAAAAATAAAATGCTTGTGGTTTAAATTATTTGCTCATACTGGACACCTCTAAGATAAAACATATTAGTGCAGACTGAAAGTAAGTAGGTGAGTTCAGAAATAGAGCACGCTTCAAATACAATGATCGCTTCATCACATTTTGCACAACATAGCCCAGACAAAAGTGCAAAACACACTTCCGCAGACAGCTGCGGTCACATCAAAGTTAGTCTTGTTATGTCAAAATGACCCCAGACAAACGCTCTCTCAGTGTAGAGGAAGACAGAGGGAAAGGAGAAAGGGACAGCAGGGCTACTGTCAAGGCTTGTTTTGAGCTTTAAATGATGTGACAAGCGAGCTGTTTGCAACGAATAAGACCATAAACCAAACCATCGAAAAATAGAGCATGTAGAACAAAGCATGTTTTTCTCAATTACTGTCTAATAATGTCTAAATGTGTGTGTGCGTGGTTGTGTGAGGAAGAGAGAGAGAGAGCAATGGAGTGAAGCTCTCACAGTAATAAAGCTAATAGCTTGAATTGGCATGAGGCCACAGCTGTGGATGTGAATGTCATGTGCACTGTGTGGGTGGTCAGTGTTAGAAGCCTTTACAGAAAAGAACAAGCCAAGCAAGCCTAATCCTTGGCATTAACCCTGCAGTTAGAGGCAGTGACACTGTCTGCTCATGCTCAAAACCAGATCCTTGTTGAGTTAGTTTCACACTGGGAAAAATGAGAGGAGGACAACAGAGCGTAATTATAGAGAGCGACGCAGGAGAAAGAAGGGAATATGAAGTGCAAACAAAGGAACGGGAATAAAGTGGCCTGACAGCAGAGAGGCAGGCAAAACCTACCAACACAGAATAATCCAATAAGATTTCCTGTACGAGAAAGCAGAAAACAGGACTGTCACTACAGATGAGGGCAAAGCCAGGCCCGTGGACACTCAGCTCTATTTCAATGACATTCATTTTTTATGTATAATACAAAGAAATGAATGTGAAAAAGGAAAAGTGTTTTTTGGTGTGTGTGTGTGTGTGTGTGTGGTTTATTATAAAATATCAATAGAATATATATTTTTAATCATGTTCATAATGGTTACTGGGATTTCATTATTGGCTATCAATTTCAACAATACATTACCAGTCAAAAGGATTTATGTTTTTTAAAGAAGTCTCACCAAGTCTGCATTTATTTGATGCAAAGTACAGCAAAAACAGTAACATTTTGAAATATTTTTACTATTTATTTAAAATAACAGTTTTCTACTTTAATTTATTTTAAAATGTAATTCATTCCTGTGGTTTCCAAGCTGAATTTTTAGCAGTATTACTCCAGTTACATGATCCTTCAGAAACCATTCTAATATTCTGATTTGCGGCTCAAAAACATTTCTTCTTCTTATTATTATTATTATTATTATGTTGAAAACAGCTGGGTAGAATTTTTTTCAGGTTTTTTTGATGAATAGAAAGTTCAGAAGAACAGCATTTATTAATGTCTTTATCATCACTTTTGATCAATTTAAAGCAGCCTTGCTAAATAAAATGATTTATATAATTTCTTTCTAATATACACTGACTCCAAGGAAAAATATATTCAAATGTTTTAAATATTGATAGTAATAATGCTAAAAGAAATTATTGAACAGCAAATCAGCATATTAGAATGATTTCCGAAGAATCGTGTGACACTCTGGAGTAAGACTGGAGTAATGATGCTGAAAATTTAGCTTTGATCACATAAATAAATTAGATTTTTTTTAAAAATATGTTTAAATGGAAAGCAGTTATTTTAAGTAAATATTTTAGTAAAAATATTTCACAATATTACTGCTTTTGCTGTATTTTGAATCAAATAAATGCAGGCTTGGTGAGCAGAAGAGAATTCTTTAAAAAACATCAAATCTTACCGTTTAAATTTTTTGACCGGTAGTGTATCTAAAATATATTTAATTATTGGTTATCTGCCATAAAATTTAAATAATTATTACCTTGTACCTTATTTGTGTGCACAATAATTGTCAATCTCAAAAAAAAAAAAAAAAACTTTAATTTAAACTTTAATAACCTTTAATGAAAATTTCTATTTATTCACCTCAGAACCTATTTTACTTTTTTGCTGATAACTCTAACTACTTGGGGGTGAAAAAAATATTAACCAATAAAACAACCGCCTAACATTAAACATGTCAATCAAATCCTGGTCAGTCAAACATTATTTTGCTCAATGTGTGTAATTTATCTGAAACTTGTTTCAGTTAAATGTGTTGCGATTCACTGAAAAATAAAAATTCTGTCATTAATTTTTCCCCCTTAAATCGTTCCAAACCCACAAGACCGTCGTTCAATCTTTGGAACACAAATTAAGATATTTTTGATAAAATAGATAGAGACGAAAGAGAAGAAATAGTTGAATAATGTAATTATTTTTGTTTCCTTTGTGCACAAAAAGTATTCTCATAGCTTCATAAAAATTACTGTTGAACCTATTTTAACTATGTCCTTATTTCCTTTCTGGGTCTTGAACATGTCAGTTACATTGCTGTTTATGCAGGGTCAAAAAGCTCTCAGGTTTCATCAAAATCTTAATTTGTATTCTGAAGATGAATGAAGGTTGTACGACTAATTACATGAGGGTGAGTAATTAATGACAGAATTTTCATTTTTGGGTTAACCATCCCTTTAAATGGCGGTAAACGGTAGGATTTTGAGTGTTAAGTGCATAGATGACATACACAGAGACTGGGCACCAGGCTGGCCAGATTGACGAAGCGTGGTGCAAACATGTGCAGCTGCTGGAGGCAGGAGATCGCCTGGGCCTGGACCAGACAGTCCTGACTATCCTGCATCACAGCACAGCCCACCAAACAAGAGGTCCTCACTGCACACACACCTGCACCCTCACCTAAAAACAGTTTACAGTAAACAACCAGAGAGAAGAGAGTGTGTCAAGGTCTCACCTGCATGATGACAATGTGTGTGTTTAAGGGTAAATAAGTGTGTGCACCTTGCAGATCCGGTCCCATTGAGGTGATGAGAGCATTAAGGCAGCGGCCCAGGCTTTGCTGCACCTCCACGTGCGTGTGTGGCGTTGAGAGTAGCAAACGAAGCACCAGATTGAAACTAGCCTCTAGGTGACTGTGGTACAGAGGGCCTGCTAGATCCACAACCATGGAAAGGGCATGGAGAGCCCACATCTGCATACATGCACATAGTTCACTAAAAGGTTAGCACATACATTTCCTGACAACCATTTAAATGGGCCATTCTACCGAATTGGTGCAAACTGCTGTCCCACAAGCAAAAAATACATTTAAAAAAAAACATTTAAGTGTTCAAATCGTAGATGTTATCTAAGGTCCTTCTGTTATCTTTTTAAACCCACAATATTTAAAATATTAGTAAGCTTTATATATTTAAAATCATTATTTATTAGGTACTTTCAATTGGGAGCTGGCTGTCCTGAAACCTAACCCCTAAATTTTAACTTATGACAATGATACTGAAATAATTTTTGTAGAGATGTTCCGATACCCTTTTTTCCTTCCCGATACCGATTCCGATACCTGGGCTCGGGGTATCGGCCGATACCGAGTACTAATCCGATACCTGGGTGTGTAATTGTGTATATACAGCTGTAGATAATACTAATAAATTATTTTATTGTGTGCTTCAGACTTATTCCTTAATAAAACAAATATACAGTTATATATACAGTGAACTAGAGTATTTTTATTATATGACATACATTTGACAGTAATATTTATTTATATAGTTAGTATTACTAATCTGGTTTTCTGACGTACATCAGCCCTGTTTATAACAGAGAATTTTGGCCAGAATTTGAAAGATTCTCACTAGATCTCGCAGCAACCTTATTCATTGTGCGGCATTTTCAAATGCTCCTCACTGCATCTCGCAGCAGTAACAGTGTTGCAGAATCAATGTTGGCTCCCGAATAAAGCTGTTCGGGGTTTGTGCAAGTTTGTTTGCATTGCAGTCCAAGCTGATAAACGGTCAGCGCTGAGCAGCTCAAACGTGTCGTGTTTAGTTTCACTTTCGTTTCGCGTGCCATTTTATGTTTCTCATCTGAGACAGAAATGGCAGAGCTTATGAGTTGAACAACGCGGTGGTCGCGCCAGTGTGACCGCTCACGAAAATTAGTAACACTGGCAGAAAAATTGGTCACAGTCTGGAGCCCTTTAATATTACCGCAAGTGTCCCGCGCGCTTCAGTACAAGGAGTAAACAAACCACGCGCCTGTACAATTCATTAACACAGAACCACGCATTAATTCATATTTAAACAGTCGGTTTTCGGCTTAATATTAGTCCATATCACGATCTGATTTAAGTGTAATGAACTACCTTTGATTAATGCATCAAACTTTGACAAATTCCGTGACGTTCCGCGTTAAACTGTAAATTCCATTTTGACTGGATTCCGCGATTCCGTCCGTGTTTTCCGCATCGCAGAAATCATAAAGCCCTACATATGAGACATGCCGCCGTTTTAGCGGACAAACTGCTAGCACATTTGTATTTCTTCTTCTCTGCTCTAAACAGTGGTTGCTTGTGGCAACACTGTTTGCATTCTGAGCCGCGAAGAAGAACTGGCTTCTGATTTGCTAGTGGGAATAACTTATATCTTAAGAAAATGATATCGGATCGGTACGTGGGTTCAAGTACTCGCCGATTCCAATGCTAGATTTTTTTGTGGTATCGGCGGCATTTCCGATACTAGTATCGGAATCGGAACAACCCTAAATTTTTGGATTTTTTTCCATTATTGTTTTTAAAAGGTTTTTTTTTTTTTTGTTAAAGTTAAAAGTTAAAGTAAAAAAAAAAAATACATACAGTCAAGCCCAAAATTATTCATACCCCTGGCAAATTCTGACTTAAAGTTACTTTTATTCAACCAGCAAGTTTTTTTTTTGACCGGAAATGACAGGCTTCTCCCAAAAGATAATAAGACGATGTACAAGAGAGATCATTGTGGAAAAAAAATATTTCTCAGTTTTTATTTACATTTGAACAAAAAGTGGCATGTCCAAAATTATTCATACCCTTTGCAAACTGTCACAGTCTAAAATCCTAAAGTTCTATACCATTCCAAATAGTCCAAGCTGTTCTAAAGCCTCCTAATTACCCTGATTCATTGGGAACAGCTGTTTTAATCAACTCAACAGGTGAAAAACAGAAGCTCTCTGCTGTTGGTTTGTGGACAGTCATGGCTAAGACAAAGGAGCTCACTGAGGACCTGCAGCTGCGCATTGTGGCTGCTCACAAGTCAGGAAATCTCAGAGGACGTGGCCGGAAGCCAAAAGTGACACCTGTGGTGGCCAGGAGGATAGTGAGAGAGGTAAAAAAAAAAAAAAAAGGCTACCAAGGCCATCCTGATGAATCTGGGCTCTGCTGGTGGCAACATCTCAAGGCAGACAGTCCAATGGACCCTGCACACCGCTGGGTTCCACGGACGCAGACCAAAGATGAATGGGCAAAAATACCAGTGGAGACATGCAAAAGGTTGGCCAGCAATTATAGGAAGCGTTTTATTGCTGTAATAGCCAATAAAGGCTTTTCTATTGATTATTGAGAAGGGTGTGAATAATTTTGGACATAAAATATGAGTAATAATTTTTTCCACTATGATGCCTCTTGTACATCGTCTTATTATCTTCTGGGAAACGTCTGTGTCATTTCTAATTAAAAAAAAATAAAACGTGCTGGTTGAATAAAAGTAACTTTAAGTCAGAATTTGCCAGGGGTATGAATATTATATATATATAATATTTTCTTTGCATATCAGGTAACTTTATGTAAAAAAAATGTGCCCCGCATTTTCATGTAACTACCGAAACAGTGTATTTTTTAGATTCTGAGAATTATTTTAACTACACCCCTACATTTATGATCAGAAATATTCCTGTCACTTTCTCTCATAGATACAAGGTGTGAGCAGATAGGTCCCATTATTTTGAGGTAAAGTGTTCAAAAGTCTGAAAAATCTGTGTGTAACTTTAAGGAACGTCACTACGGAACACCTTTCTGCAATTAAGCGCACTTTTTTGGGAGTTATTCCATAACATTTAGTTTGTATGGGTGTACAACTGTTCAGAGCTGTGCTTGCTAACCATGTGCTGATCAGCATCTTTGAGCTAGGTTCAAAAGTATCTAAAATTGTCACTACAGAAACAGTTACAAACAAAACATTTGGTGGAGTTTCAGTAGTGACATCTTTGTTTTTTTGGAGTTATCCAATTATAATTGTTACTACCGAAACAGTCACAACCAAAACATGTCATCATTGTTTCGATAGTGACAAAAGGGAACACATAATCCTCATATTTAGGGG
The DNA here is from genome assembly GCF_049309525.1 of Garra rufa. Classification (NCBI taxonomy): domain Eukaryota; kingdom Metazoa; phylum Chordata; class Actinopteri; order Cypriniformes; family Cyprinidae; genus Garra; species Garra rufa. The sequence continues at coordinate 22,378,289 of NC_133381.1, forward strand.
AACTAAAATTCTTTTAGTACAGTTAAACTAATTATTTTTATTTTAGTATGTTTTAGTAGTGTTTTAGTTTGCAAGTTAAAATTCTATAATGTGCTGTGGTCGCTACCAAAACATTAGTCACTTCTGAAAATGTGCAGTCACTACTGAAATATGGGATGTTTTGTCAAAAATAAAGGATGTTCTATTTCCTTTCGCTCCAGACCGCCAGAGGCAGTGCTAAAGCACTAGTGGAATACTCCTCGCGCTCGCGCTTGACCGAGAACCGAATAATAAAGTTGTCACCTCGTGACCAGTGACGTGCCTTGAACTATAATAACCCCTTAGCACGTCACCTCGATCTCTTTCTCATTCTCGCTTGTTGAATCGAACGTGACGATAATTTGTGCAGCTTGCTGCTGAAGAGATCTTCAGGATATATCGCGAGCTGTTTCGTCTTGATTACATCACTTCAATATACAGTTGTTGGACTTACACGCATCTCGCGGCGCACAGCGATCGTGAGAGACGGATTACATCACGCAAGAGGCTTCAATCTGCTGGTTGCCGGCAAGTTTGAATGCCTCTGTGACGATATACACTCGGAAGCCCTGGCTGCCTTGGCTGAGAGCGTATACGCACCTGATCGCTACATACACTAACGTGTACCGCATTTATCGACTTTAGGGTGAGTATTGATTTAACATGGATACACTTCAATGTTCTACGTGCCCAAATGTAATGGATATTATGGATGGACATCGCCAATGTCCTGTTTGTCTCGGTATGGATCATCTTAGAGAGGCACTGACTGACCCGTGCCCGGAATGCTCCATTATGCCGCTCGCCGTGCGTCACGCTCGTCTGGCGGGTCTAGAATCGGCATCGGATAATTTGTTTCTTTTATCCAATATCACCACCGCTGATCGTAAGCGTAAGCAAACATCTCAAATTGAAAAGAAGGCTAAGAAAACCAGATCTTCTGATTTAGCACGCAAAGTTGATCAGCTGTCTTCTGCAGTTGAGTTGTTATTGCCGCTTCTGGCTAAAACTCAGCCTAAAACGGACGCACGAGAGGAGGTTCAGACTGAGTTATGTATGACATCGCCACCAACAATGCATACAGGACAGGATTTGGAGGTGATGTCCGTGGCTGCCACTGACTCACTTTTTGAAAACATTCCAGATGTTACTGCAGGTGCTGAGGAGAATCTGCCTGCAGATCCATTGCAGCATTCTGACAGTGAGACCATATCTGAGAAGTCAGGTGGGTCATCTTCAGTTGTTGCATCCCTGGAAGGAACATTAAAAGCTATGCTTGCCCGCATCAATCTAGACCCCCCTCAACCAGCAGTGGGTTCAGATAATATGTTTCTGCGTCGTGCACAGAGAACCTCATTTACGATGCCTCAGTGCAATGATTTTACATCTGTATTGGTGTCTGCATTACAAAATTCAACGAAGGCTACACGCCCCGATCAGTTAGCCCGCATACTGGCTGTAATGCAAGACCGAGAGACAGTAGGGCTTAGTAGCATGCCACCTATAGAATCTAGTGTGGCAGCGCTTATTGTATCTCCTGATGAGGCGCTTCGTGAGAATGTCCGTTGCCCCAATGTAGAGTGTAGGCGCACTGATGAATTACTGTCTCGTGCATACAATGCCACAGCGAGCCTTGGCCGTGTTTCTAATTCTTTGGCACACATGCTTGTGGCTCTACACTCCTCTCTGAGAGAAACTTCATCTGACCCATTGGTGACAGACTTAACTGAGCTCACATTGCAGACTATGGGTGTTATTGCCAATCACTGTGGAACAGCCTTGGGTACTCTTGTACAAGCTCGACGACAAGTTTGGTTGGCCCAGTCCTCTTTGCCAGAGGTGTGTAGGAACAATTTACGGAGATTACCATTGGTACCTGGTCGTATTTTTGGACCAGCTGCACAGGAAGCCTTGGACCGGCGTGTGTCAGTGTCTGAAACTCGCTCCCGTCATGTGGGGACAGCCTCAGGCCCCAGGCCTCCTCTAGCTGCCTCTGGTGCCCGTTTTCACAGTGCTGGTGTAAGACAGAGTTATAGATCTTCTCAACATTTCCATCATCGGAACTCTCAGACTACTCCACCACCTCCTCCACCTCCCAGACGTGGTGGGTTTCAACCACGTGGACGTCAGTCTCACGTTCGACCCCCAGGTCCCCAACGTCGTCCCCCCACCTCTACAGAAAAGCATTTGCGTGAGCGTTGACGCACACAGGTCGACAGCGGGCTGTTTCACGGAAAGTCAATTGAATCATTGGAGATCAATAACAGCAAATCAGTGGCTCTTGGCTACCCTTTCAAGAGGGTACCGTATACAGTTTCGCTGTCGACCCCCTGTTCATACCGGCGTGAGACCGACAATAGTTCACGATCCACGTCAGGCACAGGCACTTGCACACGAAGTTCAGGTGTTGTTGCGCAAAGGTGCCATAGAACAAGTCAATCCCCAAGTTCATCCCGGGGGATTTTTTTCCATTTACTTTCTGGTCACAAAGAAAGACGGCGGGTTTCGCCCTATCTTGGATTTAAGAAACTTAAATCGTTTTCTCAAGTTTCTACCATTCAGAATGTTACGCACAACAGATGTGCTACAGGCCATCATGCCACAAGATTGGTTCGTGACAATAGACTTAAAGGACGCCTATTTTCATATTCCGATTGCACCAGAGCACAGGCGGTTCCTTCGATTTGCCATAGGGGGTCAAATATTTCAGTTCAGGGTTCTTCCGTTTGGCCTGGCTTTGGCGCCAAGAGTTTTTTCGAAGTTTGTCCAGGCAGCATTGGAGCCACTCCAGAGGACTGGCATGAGGGTGTTACCGTACCTGGACGACTGGCTTGTTTGTGCGGCATCACCCCAGCAAGTAATGGATCAAGCTCGTCACCTGCTGGAACACATCACAGCTTTGGGGATCACTGTGAACTGGGACAAATGCAAGCTTGTTCCGACGCAGTCAACCAGTTACATAGGCCTTGCCCTAAACTCTGTCACAATGTTGGCTTGCCCGACTTCAGAGAGAATAGGGTCAATTCTAAGAGCTATAAAAAGGCTTCGGGTGGGTCACACTCAGCGCTATGTGACTCTCTTAAGACTCTTGGGGAAGCTCACAGCAGCAACAACAGTAGTGCCACTCGGGTTGTTGTGGCTCAGGCCATTCCAGTGCTGGCTCATCCAAAAACGCTTGTGTCCGATACGAGACAAACACACAAAGATCAGAGTCACACGTCGCTGCATGCAAGCCCTAACACCTTGGTCACAGCAGCAGTTTCTCAAAGGGGTTCCATTGGGACCTCCACCTGCACGCTGGGAAGTTGTAAGGACAGATGCCAGTCTTCTCGGCTGGGGAGGTGTCTGGCGCAAGAGGGGAGTGAACGGCACCTGGACAGGGGCTCTGCGCACAGCGCACATAAATGTTTTGGAACTGACAGCGGTATTCCTTACCCTTTTGCATTTTCAGACTGTTCTCAGGGGAAAGCATGTCTTGGTCCGCACGGACAACAGAGTGGCCGTTTTTTATATCAATCATCAGGGAGGAACGAGGTCACGGAGTGTGCTTCGTGTAGCTCACAATCTACTTGTTTGGGCGCAGATCAATCTGCTTTCCATCCGGGCAGCATATCTACCAGGACGACTCAATCATGCTGCAGATGCTCTCTCTCGTGGCAGGGTGTCACAGGGAGATTGGAGTCTACATTCAGACGTTGTGCAGATGATATGGAGAACATATGGGACCGCTGCGGTGGATGTGTTTGCAGACAGTCGCACGTCCCACTGTCCCCGTTGGTTTTCCCTGAGGGACGAACCAGGCTCTCTGGGCCTGGATGCATTGGCCCACGACTGGCCGGACGTGATTCTATATGCTTTTCCCCCATTACCACTGATTTGGAAGACTCTGTGTCGGGTGCGCGAATGCAGGCACCATCTGCTGTTAGTGGCTCCTCATTGGCCTGCGAGGCCGTGGTTTCAGACCCTTCTTTCAGTGTTAATAGGGCCTCCTTGTCGTCTGCCGAACAGACCGGATCTATTGAGTCAGTTGGAAGGCAGAGTTTGGCACCCACATCCGGATCGGCTGAAACTGTGGGTGTGGCCTCTGGGCCCACCAGGCCTTTCTTGGAGTGTTCACAGAGGGCCAGGGACACTGTTTTGAATGCGCGTGCTGCGTCTACACGCAAGCTGTATTCATGTAAATGGAAGGTATTCGGTGATTGGTGTTCTAACCGTAATATTGATCCATTACAGTGTTCAGTGGGATGCATTTTGGATTTCTTGCAACATCTTTTGGAACTTGGACGTTCTGCATCTACACTTAAGGTGTATGTGGCGGCCTTATCAGCTCATCGCTCTGAGTACGGTGCTTCTTCACTTGGATCTGATCAGCTGATTGTTGCTTTCTTGAAAGGAGCTAACCGTCTTTGTCCTCCACGGGCAGTCCGGAGTCCGACATGGGATTTAAGTATGGTGCTTGGTTCCTTGTGCCAGCCCCCATTTGAGCCGATTTTGGAATCTGATATTAAGTGGCTGTCATTCAAGACTGCATTTCTTTTGGCAATTACAACTGCAAAGCGTGTAAGTGAACTCCATGCATTGTCTGTGAGTGTTCACTGTTTGCGCTGGAATGCTGAATTTAGTAGTGTCTCATTGTGGCCTAATCCGGCGTTTTTGCCCAAGGTTTTGTCTCCACATTTTAGGAACACACCTATCGTGTTGGCTGCACTACCATCAGATCAAGATGACATACGGTTGGAACTATGTCCAGTTAGGTCCTTGAGGGCTTATATTGATAGGACAGCAGCCTGGCGTAAGACAGACCAATTGTTTGTTTGCTTAAGTGATATGCGCAAAGGCGCTGCACTGTCTAAACAGAGACTGGCACACTGGGTGACTCAGGTTATTTTTCATGCGTACGAGTCTGCAGGAAAGTCTGCTCCCTCATCTATTCATTGTCACTCTACACGTGCCTTGGCAACATCTTGGGCAGCGTTTAAAGGGGTGTCGCTCTCTGAAATTTGTGCGGCAGCAACCTGGGCTTCATCATGTACATTTTCACGTTTTTACAGATTGAATGTGACTCCCTTGCCGGCAGTGTGTGCTGCAGTGCTTTCTGCCTGCCCAGATGCTTCGCAGGGGGATCCCTCGTGACTGCGTAGGTATTCGTCTTCCACTAGTGCTTTAGCACTGCCTCTGGCGGTCTGGAGCGAAAGGAAATAGAACGCTAGTTACGAATGTAACTGTGGTTCTATGACTAAGTGGAAGACCGCCAGAGTCTCTGGTCACTCGGTATTGCGAGAATGATCTAAGAGATCGAGGTGACGTGCTAAGGGGTTATTATAGTTCAAGGCACGTCACTGGTCACGAGGTGACAACTTTATTATTCGGTTCTCGGTCAAGCGCGAGCGCGAGGAGTATTCCACTAGTGCTTTAGCACTGCCTCTGGCGGTCTTCCACTTAGTCATAGAACCACAGTTACATTCGTAACTAGCGTTATTTTTTATTGACATTTTTTGGTTTAATGTATATTCAAACTAATGAATCCTTAACCTTGAAATCAGTATGATCAACTTTTTGCTTTTTACAAAGAAAAATTGGATTCAAAATACAACAAATCTCATAAATTATAATTGAAATATTGTTAAAAATGCAACTGTTATTGACTTACCTCTGAACAAATTTTAATAAAATAGCAAAAAAAAAAAAAAAAATGTACAATGTAGATTTAAGCAAAATCTTAATAGGTCAATATAATCCTTCTAATTAAATTATTATTACTGTGTTTCAGTAGTGACATATTTGGGGAAAGGACAAATATTCCAAAACTTTGTGAAAATACAATATTAACTGCACAATTACTAGAAGCAGAATGGCCCATATATGAAAACACACCAATGGTATCATGATTTATATTTACAGGGATTATAAACAGTAATGTGCTCTGTGTACCTGAACTTCAGGTGAGGTGCTGTCCTGGGACAGGGTGAAGAGGACTCCAACGCAGGCACTAAGGAACTGAGGGGAGCTAATCCCACTCAGGTAACGGTAGACAGCGCTGAGTGCCAAAGCATGACCTGTGCGTGTAATAGCATCCCTCGCCGTCTTCAGTCTGAAACACATTTACATTAATTTTCAGTTTCAGTTTCAAAACTACATTCTTTTTTTGCACTTAATTTGGCATACACTCACTTGTCAAAACTCATGAGAGTGATGGAAATGGTGAAATTGGGGTCATTAAGAACTTGCACAAGCCTGGATAAACCCTCCGCAGCCATGCAGCGCAAAAGAGGATTTGAGCCCTCTAGCGCCCCCAATAGGAGGGACAGCGCTGGTCTTTGAACTTCCTCTGGCCCCAATTCTCTCCTACTTGATGCCAAACACTACAAAGCAAAAAAGGACAGAGGGGGGAAAGAGAAACAAAGTGGCTTTATATGGTGTGAATGCAATGTTTTTGAATTGTTGCATTTTAAATTACTTCTTACCTTCAAAGTGCAGCAGAAAGCAGCAGCTACATGAATTTGAACAGTCTGCTGTCGGGCTCCTTTAAGCTGACGCACAAACTCACAAAACTGCTCTAGGATCTGAGCCCTGAGACAGGAAATACAACAGATGTAATGTACAGCTACTGTATCATCTTATTTCCACTAGGGATGCATTATATATATATATATATATATATTTTTTTTTTCTAACAATATTCAAAAGTCTTTATCACTTCTTAATCAATTTAACACATCCTAGCTGAATAAAATAATTTCTTTTAAAAAACGAAAAAAAAAAGACTGACCCCAAACTTTTGAACAGTAGGAGTATATTGTTAAAAAAAATTCTACTTTAAATAAATGCTGTTGTTTTTATTTATAAAAGAATGCTAAAAAAAAGTTTCACAGGTTCCAAAAAATATTAAGCAGCACAACTGTTTCCAACACTGAAAATAAATCAACATATTAGAATGATTTCTGAAGGATCGTGGAATACTGAAGACTGGTAGCCTGGCTATCACCAGACCACGTTATGACTTCGTCATGATTCGTGGTCTGGGAACCACATGTTCATTTTCTCGTATTTGAGGCGTGGTTTACGAATGCCCAGAGCCGTTTATTGGGCGATACGAATGTCTATCAAATGCGCCTGTGCGTAGCTCATAGCCAATCGTTTCAATTATACCGGATGACGTATGTAGAGCGAACGCCAAAAGTTGCTCTTTTTTCAAAATAAACTTGCGTTCTAATGTCATTTGTCGCGCCGCTCGCGTCCAGTGTAGACCATGGTGTAGACACGAAAGATAACTTTGCGTCTGCTGCCATGCTGGATCCTTCGGTGAGTCGCATAGAAGGCGTCATCGTCTTGCTGCTCCCTCCCCGTTCTGTGATTGGTTCCCTATCTTAGGTGAAAATTAGGTCCATGGTTTCCAGACTGACTAGAAGCGTGAATAAAATCGCGCTGCGCAAGGCAGTATGGGGACACCCAGGCTAGAAGACTGGAGTAATGACTGAAGAAAATTCAGCTTTGTATGAAAAAAATAAATTATACTTTAAAGTACATTAAAATAGAAAACCATCATTTAAAATTGAAATAATATTTCACAATATTACTGTTTTATCTGTATTGATCAAATAAACAACCTTGATAAGCAGAAAAGACTTTAAAAAACTTAAAAAAGAAATAAATCTTTCTGATCCTAAACTTTTGAACAGAAATGATATGTTTTGATGCCTAAACTTACTAGATTAAATTTTGCTTTTAGTTTTCTTTCATGTTAAATATTTTGCACTGATGTGAGGTGTATTCATATTTATTCATAATCACCCATAAGGACCTAAGTGTAAATAAACAATTCACTAATTATAGTTTATAAGCAATTTTTTCATTGAAAATGCTATGACAAAATGTTACCATGATAAAAGCATATTGTAACATAACATTTCAGACATATGTCTATCCATTGTATTTCAAAAATATTATTAGTTAAGTTATGATTTTACTGCCTAATTGCCAATAGTTAGTAACCAATGGTGGTTATTTAAATCCTGTTTAAAAACAGATGTAAAACTGTAAAATTCTAGATTCTAAAGACGCATTGTCTTTGTTCCACTTCTAACAAACAAGCATCAAAAAAAAGAAAAAGAAAAAGAAAATCTAGACAAGCTGCTAGTGGGATGAAAGATGCACTGCAGGAGGACCGATGGCCCCATATGATCAGTATCATTTTCTCTCCACTGCTATGTTTAATAATGCATGGGACATGGCCAGAACAGCCCCCAATTATGCAAATGCATGCAGATGTCTGGATGTAAATTTGGCTATGCTGCATAAGGAAGTGCTTCAAAAAGCCTCTGGATCTCATTAAGGCCAGTTCCCACAAGCATTCAGTATCAGTAACAGTATCAGTTCCTCCTAACAATCTGAATAACTTTAAAGGGTAATGTTGGTTAACATTAGTACATCTGCATTTTAGTGAACGTAACATAAAACAAACAAACTATATAAATTTACAAAGTGGAATGCATCATTAGGAAAATGAAAGGCACTATAGAGTTGGGGGAAACAATCTTGTTGAGCTCATCTGAGAATATTCTGTTTAACTATTTATCAGAGTTATCTGTTCACTTGAACATGTGAAGCTTTATCAAGGGTATTGCTTCCATAAAGGTCCTACGTTAAGTAACTACAGTTAAAGTCAAAGTTTACATACACCTTGGAGAATCGGCAAATGTTAATTATTTTACTAAAATAAGTCCAATCATACAAAATTCATGTTGTTTTTTATTTAGTACTGACCTGAATAAGATATTTCACATAAAATGCATTTACATATAATCCACAAGAGAACATAATTGAACTGAATAGCTGAATTTATAAAAATGACCCCGTTCAAAAGTTTACATACACTTGATTCTTAATACTGTGTTGTTACCTGAATGATCCACAGCTGTGTTTTTCTGTTTAGTGATAGTTGCTCATGAGTGCCTTGTCTGTCCTGAACAGTTAAACTGCCCGCTGTTCTTCAGAAAAATCCTTCAGGTCCCACAAATTCTTTGTTTTTGTTTTTAGCATTTTTTGTGATTTTCATATTTGAACCCTTTCCAACAACGACTGTATGATTTTGAGATCCATCTTTTCACACTGATGACAACTGAGGGACTCATATGCAACTGTCACAGAAGGTTGAAACGCTCACTGATGCTTTTTTTCCCATTTAGTACTGCCTTTCAGAAGCTACAGAAGATACTTACATGTTTCCCAGAAGGCAAGTAAGTTAAATTCACCCTGATCTTCTAATTCAAAAAGTTTTCACCCCCCAAATACACAAAAATGCTGAAAAACCAAAGAATTTGTGGGACCTGAAGGATTTTTCTGAAGAACAGCAGGCAGTTAAACTGTTCAGGACGAACACTGTACTATCACTAAACCAAAAAAACAACAGCTATAGATCATTCAGGTAACAACACAGTATTAAGAATCAAGCGTATGTAAACTTTTGAACATTTTTTTATTAAACTATTATTTTCTCCTTTGGACTATTATGTAAATGTCTTTTAGGTTAAATATCTGATTTAGGTCAGTGCTAAATAAAAAAATAACACGTATTTTGTATGCTCCCTCTTATTTTGGTCAAAATTTACATTTTGCACATTCTGTAAACTTTTGACATCAACTGTAACTGAACTGAAGTGTTTGGTGACATCACTGAGATTCTTTCAAATGAACTGAACTAAAAGCACTCCAACCAAACAGCAACAGTATAGAAATTAATGACAGAAACCACGTCACTCGTACTTCTGCTGAACGCCCAGGTAGGGGAAAATCACTCCAAACAGCTGGACAGCTGCTGCCGTTAAAGCAGAGGCTGGAGGGAGAGGGGTAGGAACTTCCTGGGCCTTTTCAAAAATGGTAAACAGGTCGTATTCTAACGTCCCACCTCCTGAGCCACCACCATGGAGCTTTAAACATAAAGACAACACAATGAGATTAAAAATGAAATGTGCTGTAGGGAATCAACTGATGACAGTGATTGCACATTCACAAGGCTATTTCCTTGATGATTAGACTGTGGTCTGACCTGTTCCTCGATGTAATGCTGATCCACATCCTGCAGTCCAGGGCCCAGCAGTGCCAGGTCTTGGCTGTAGCACAGAGAGGGCAGCAGGTTCAGCTCAACACATGCTGTGATTTCTGGCCCGGTCAGATCATTCAGCAGCTGCTTCAACACGGTGCCAAAGCTCTCTGAGCCAACAAAACCAAACCACAATAAACAAATAAATACATATTTGGGCAATCAAACAGTCTAATTTCTGTATGTTATTGTGGAATATGAAAATAAGTATCCTAAACAGCTCTCTTAAATTTTAAAGCATGATAAAAATTAGTTGCATATACTGCTTTTTAGTACATTTCAATGCAAAAATCACAACAAAACCCTGATAGAGTGATCCAGGGCTGAGAAGTGTTTCTCAACCCTTTTTGACTCGAAAGTCCCCCACTGTCTAACACAAAATCCCAATCGGCCAATTGGTGTTTCTGCTGTAATTCTGACAATATAAACTTTTCAAAGACTGACACGGAAGAGAAGAAATTGTTAAATAAAGTCAATATTTTGGTTTTCTTTGCGCACAAAAAGTATTTTCATAGCTTTATAACATTAAGGTTAAATCACTGATGTCACATGGACTATTTTATTGATGTCCTTACTACCTTTTTTGGCCTTAAACGTGTCAGTTGCATTGGATCAGAAAGCTCTCAGATTTCATCATAAATATTATAATTTGTGTTCTGAAGATAAACAAAGGTCTTATGGATTTGGAACAACATAAGAGTAATTACTGACAGAATTTTCATTTTTTGGTGAACTACAACTAACACAAACTGTGAGTCTTGATTAAAATGCATTAACATCAACACATGATCTAGTCGAATCAAGCTTATCATTTCAGAATTAGCTTACCTTCATATGTTTTAGGTTGAAGCATTGTGAGGATCTCATACACTCTCAATCTAAAGACAATGGCTGCATTTTTGATCTGGTTTCCATAGGATTTAATGATAGAGGGCAGCCTAAAAAGAGGTGAAGGCAACCAAAATGTTTTGTCATAACATCCTGTTGACATTACATCTTTATTCTGCAATGTTTTAAACAGCTTTTATGACTTCAGAAATAACTTCATGCTGCTATGTTTATTTTAACCAATCGAGATCCACTCACTGATTAAGCAGGGCTACTGCACAGGACAAGAGAGGAAGTAGGCGGCTGATGACATCTTCGGTGAGCAGGTCTTTGCAGTGCACCACCAGACTCTTCATTGCTGAAAGGGAGATGACACAAGCCATGAAGACCAAACATTCTGTTTATTCCTATTTGCAGTAAACAGCAATGTATCTAAAACAATGTGATGTCAAGGGAGCAGATCAGCAGACGGACTGGTACATGAAGAAAAAATGTTATTTTTACAGAGAGGCATAAGTGAGAAGCCTGAAAGATTCATGAAAGACCCTCACCACACAGTGCTCCAGCTCTGCCCTCCAAGGTCACCTGCCAGGTAAAGGAGTCTCCACGCCGCAGCTCATTCTCCATGTCCTTCACAGACAGTGGGAAGGCACATTTCCATAGCAACAGCAATCGAGGCAAGTGATGCTCCATTACAGTGGGACCTTGAATAAGAATATCAGAAACAACAAAAATGATGTTAAAAAAATGTCTGAAAACAGAAAATAAACTTCTAGCACATTGCAGTAGGCTCACAGTAAGCTCCCATACCTAGTGTGGAGAGAGCACTGAGCAGCAGCCAACCTCCTTGAGTGCGTTGGATGGAGATTCTGCTGTTCTGAGCTGCAGAGCGCAGCAGATCTTCTGCCAAGGTCATCACCACCTGCAACCAGTCCATAGGAATGAGTTATACAATATCAGGGTGTTTACCAAGCATGAAATCTGCAATGCAGAGGAAACACAGAAGCTGCATCTGAAGTGGCATTTAGATGCATTTACACACCTTTTAATGAAGCTCAGAGCGATATGGAATGCTTTTACCTGCAGTTACAAATACTTAAATTATATAAAAAAAAAACATACTTTAAATGTGAAATTAAAAAGGTCAGTAGGTGGCAGCAAGTCACTGTTAAAGTTCCCCTTGAAAAACAAGTTTTCAAGTTGTTTATTTGTCTGTGGTTTTTTTTAACATGCTTTTAGACAAACCCCGTGCCAATCCATTAATCAACACCATTGCTTAGTATTTTCTCCTTAAAACTGTGGTTTCCCAAATGCAGTCCCAGAAATGGCGTTTGAAACAGCCCTTTTTTTGCTACGTCACAATTCAATAACCAATCATGTCAATGGATACATTTATATCATTAGCATGCAAAATATATCAATAGGATTACCAGCACAAAACCAAAACTTAAATAAAGCAAAACAGCTAACCGTTAACTTGAATAATAACCTGAATTGCCCTCTGCACTTCAGACGCATATGCTCGCGGACGCGAACTGGAATCACTATCTAGGCTGCATTCGAGCCTTTGAGGCATTTTGAGGACACAACACCATCAAGTAAGTAACTTTAGCAAATGTTACAGTATCCACTGTAGTTGTTCGCTAGTAAAAACATAGTTTTATCAGTCATTATCTGTGTATCGCCATTATATCGCGTTTACTACAATTAAGTTCAGTTAGTGGACGGATCAGGAGGATCTGTGGAGGTGTGGACAATTTGCATATTTATATATCCACGTATATTAAATGAGGCAAAGGGGGGTAGAGTTACATTCAAGCTATTTTAAGGCATGAGAAAATTATTTTTACAAGAAAAACATTTAGGCCCGGTTTCGCAGACAAGGCTTAAGCCTAGTCCTAGACTAAAATGTAAGTCTGAGTTGTTTCAACTGAAATAAAATTGCACTGATTGATTTTAAAATATATCAGTGCCTTTATTTTGTCTCAAGATGCACCCCAGTAATGTTTTTTTCTTAGCATGTTCATAAAAATTACTTAAATGTCCTAATTGAACTATGGTCTAATCCTGGCTTAGTCTAAGCCCTGTCTGGGAAACCGGGCCATAAATATGTAATTTTGATGATCAAAGATTAGCTTTAAGCGATACAATTTTTGACTACATGGGGACTTTAAGTGAGTTACTGTGATTGAACTGAATCACTTAAACCTTTGATTCATTCAGGAAAGAAAGACCATCATGTTGCTCAGAGATGCAAAACAGCGCTGTGGCTGTGTCTGGAATGCTTTTTGTTGGCGAAATAGAGCAAAAACAGGAAATATGCTGTCTAAATCGTAAGTCTTTTAATATTAACTTCTTGTTTATTGAACTGTTGTAAACCATCAATATCACATTTGTAATCATGCTGATTTTTTTAGAAAAAAAAAACAGCACTCTTCGTGTGATATTAACTATATAAAATTATATAAATATATAAATTTTCTGCCCCATGTTTTGAATTATGTGCACGATTAAGCACACGATGTTGTGAGGTGCGTTTAGTCAATGAAGCTGGTACTTTGATTAGTAGTAAATCTCCATCACGTGCGTTCAGCTGGAGCGGCAATTCATACACAGACACGTAAATCACTGACAAGCTACGCCAAATCAGCATAGCTTGTCAGTGATTTACGCCTCTGAACGCTCCAGCTGAACGCAGCTGAACGCACGTGATGGAGATTTACTACTAATCAAAGTACCAGCTTCATTGACTAAACGCACCTCACAACATCGTGCGATTAATCGTGCAGCCCTAGTTTAACGTAATGTTCACTTACTAGGATTCATCACGTAATGCAAGTGTGCACTCCGTAGGTGTGTTTTGTTTGGTTTTTGCGATATACTTGATAAATCATTAGGATATTAAGTAAAGATCATGTTTCATGAAGATATTTTGTACATTTCCTAATGTAAATATATCAAAACCTAATTTTTGATCAGTAATATGCATTGCTAAGAACTTCATTTGGACAACTTCAAAGGTGATTTTCTCAATATTTAGATTTTTTTGCACCCTCAGATTCCAGATTTTAAAACAGTTGTATCTTGGCCAAATATTGTCATATCCTAACAAACTACACATCAATGGAAAGAGTGTATTTATTCAGCTCTCAGATAATGTTTAAATCTCATTTTCAAACCCATATGACTGGTTCTGTGGTCCAGGGTCACATATATTTTGCACACCCCTAGTATCATGACAACGCTACTTAATATCTTCTTTTATATTCTGCATAATAAAGTAAGCCACATAGGTTTAGAAAAGCAAGCGTAAGTAAAAAATAGACAGAATTTACATTTTTGGGCAAATTATCCCTTTAAGGATTAACTTTTTGTGTGTTGCAGTACAATATAAAACATTAACAATGACAGCTGATTTGCAACAAGCCATCCATTTCAAAACAAAGACATTCATTTTCAATTTCTTCATGCTCAGACACCAGTATGAGCTCAACTTCATTAAAATGAGCAGTGATGCACTGTGGAAACTACCAAAGGGAGTCTACACAGTGATCTGGCGCCTTATTGAAAACTGCAATTGCGTAGAAACGCCTACTAGCAAGCAACAGCAGAGACTCACTGACTACAGTGATCTGAAATGCTGCCAGTATGAACAGACCTTGAGCATATCTGATGATACAGCACAAAGACAACCAAAAACATTTGAAAAAAACATGAACAAACTTACTGTGTGCTTTAAAAAGAGGCATAGGACACGTACAGACACAAATCTCATTCATACCTTGCCCTTGGAGTGTGATATTCCTAGCGGACAGAGCTGTACGGCTCCCAGCAGAGCTGCGATGGCAGCACTGTACCCTGCCACAGCCTCTGGGCATGACTTCAGGGCATTCAGTCGCTCTGCACAGCGGTCTAGTAACACCGCCACCTGAGCAGGCATCCCTACGGCAACACACCGCAGGCACCAGGCGGCAGCCAGACGAGCAGATGCGCTGGGGTGAAGAAGAATGGAGATCACATTGTCCAACACTCCTGTCAGAAAAACAAAACAGAGAAACTATTGAACTTGCAGTTTTAGTAAAGTTCAAGGCATCAGAAATGCCTATCTGAGCTCTTTCTGAAATTGTTATAAAGATTGCAGCTGTAGGCACTTTTTCTGCTCACTCCTTCATCCAGGCCTTATTGTGACATCCATTAAAGAGCAAACATACTCACACAAAATCCAGAGATATAGCTACAGACACTTGAAAAACATCTTTCTTTCATCCTGGTTTAAACTTCAGACCATTTAAAAAGTATTACAACAAAAATTGACAAAAATACTACAGCTGTGTTTGAAGTTACTGTCTTTGTTACTGGGAAATATATGCCTCCCGGGATATATATAACTGTAAAAATCTCATATTATGTTTTATTGAAATTCAAAATTATTTTTTTTTTCTAATTTTATTACATTGCGCATTTACATTAATGCATCCTTGTTTAAAAAAAAAAAAAAGTCTATTAACAACTTACTACTCCAAAACTTTTGAACAGCGATTACCAGGGTTCAAGCCCTTTAAGGTATAAGCACATATGAAAAAAGACACTATGCAGCAAACCTTTTTTTGCAACTACAGGTAATTTACCATAGAAACATTATGTTTTGTAATGTTTATGACTGTTACAGCGTCAGACGCGCTCCGACCTCCTTAAAACTTTGCATGCTTGTTTAGAATCACCTGTCGCATGTGCTCACCAGGTTTCGTGAAGTTTTGAGTTGTCCTTTAAGCCTTTAAGGGTTTTGGGTAAATTCAGACAGGCCCCTTTTCTAAACGACCCCATTATATCTTCCCAAATGGTAAATTCTAACATTTTTTGATAATTATTGACCTAGAGATTCCAGAGTATTGCACTCGTACAATACTCTGGAATCTCTAGGTCAATAATCATTTAGCAAACGTTCTAGAAGCAAAGTTGTCTGGAATGAGGACTTACGTCATATGAAACGAATACTGCAATGCACAATCGTCCCCCAGTGGTCAATTTCTCTAAGATTTCTCACAGAACTTTGGTGCTGTGAGTCAAGCAGGCACACCGAGTTTCGTTCCGATTAGCCTCAAATACCATCGGGCAATTGCGGCCATGTTTTTTGAGATTATAGACACTTGCGGCACTTTGGACCAAGACCGTGTACTGTGATTTTCGTGTTAATAGGACAAATGGTTGCATAGGTATAGCTTTTTTATGTGTTTTCTCCCTCTTATAGTGCCTCCAAGTGGCCAACCTCCGTGATTTTTGCCCTGCGACCTCAGATTGAGCTTTTACATAAGTGTCCTGAGTTTGGTGAAGGTATCTCATTCCATTCAGAAGTTATATTTACTAAAAGTGGCCCTGCCCCTTTCGAATGTTTATTGATAATTAATTGGAAATAATTGATAATTATTGACATTCATTCTCCAGAAAATTTATCTGCACTGGTTTGGTTCCAACCAGGCAAAAAATCTAGGACTAGTTCGCAAAAGTTAGCTTTGCAAAAATTCCAAAATACCCGAAAATTTTACGAAGCTCGACTCGAATCTAAGGCATGCGAAAGCCAAGCATTCCAATGACATATAACACTTGAGTCTGCGACTGACGGTTTAGGAGTTAGCGTTTTCGTACTTTTGATCGCGGTAGCGCCCCCTTGCAGGCCGATTGGGTCGTGCCTTGGTGGCATTGTCGGTGGTGTGAGTACTATCATCCCTCCAATTTTTAAGTCTCTACGACTTACTGTTTACTCTGCACAATCAGTTTTACGTGGAGATCGCTGATCCGTGACCATTCTTACAATTACAATAGGGTTTCAGCGCTACACGCTTGAACCACTAAATAAAATAAAACCACAAATGTAGTGTTTTTGTCATCATATTTTAAATATTCAGGGCATTTTTCATCACCACATTCCACTAATCCATGTTAAAAGAGGTGCTTAATTGTATGCACCCTCCATAGACTATTTAAACATCCTTTAAAAATGTTCAATTGTTTCCCAGAGTTTGTTGGTTAATAATGCATGACAAACCTATACTGGTGTCCTGCAGCAGTGGGGCGGCAGTGGAGCTCAGGTCCTGTAGCAAACTGCCCAGTTCCAGAAGGGCACATACCAGCACATGCTGACTAGCTGTAACATCTGCAGGGCTCACACGTGTCTCCATGTTCCCTTCGTGAAGAGCTGCATCTGACAGAAACCCAGGACACTTAAGAAATTACAACACAATATTCAATGAGTACTAAATATTTGATCTTGGCCTAGTTTCTTACCCACAACCCTCTTCTGTTTGCTAACCAACTGACAGATCTCCTTGGCGGCTGCGATTTGGGCCTTCTCCCCCAGCAAAGTGCCAAGAGTGGCCCGCAGTATGAAGGACACGCAGCAGCGGCAAGAGACAGCATCCGGCAGGTTTTGCGTCGCCCGTGTGTGAGATACCCACGCCATGAGAAGAGAAAGAAGACAGGAAAAGTGCGTCTCCAACCACGCGCCACCCAGAATGGACACAAACACCACACATGTCTGTTTAAGAGATAGAACAGGTGGTATTCATGTTAAATTAATAAACTGAAATGAATAAAATAACTTCAATGTAAATGACCTTTTTTCTGTATAACAGATCACTGACACATGCATTTTTTCCAATGTTATATAATCTTTATTTGTTCTTTTTTACGCTAGATGTGCCTCAAGACTGTGACTCAAAACACAAATATTCAGATCACAAGGGAAGAACTGTAGGAGGTTGAGCGACCTGTGTGATGCCAACGCGCACGTCTCTGCTGACGGAGCTGGTCCCTTTCAACATGTCTCCACTGGCCCGCAGGAAGCCGGCTCCACTCCGCAGGAAACCAGAACTCAGCAGCTCCATCACCTCCTCCAGGGAGTTGCGCTTGGAGCCTGGCCTCGGAGCTGAAAGCAAAACCACAGGAACAGGGGAGGAAGAATGAAAAGGAGAGAAGCGTGAGAGAGAGTGTGAGGGAATAAATGATAGAACAGATGGAATTGAGTGGGAGAGGAAAGATGAGCATTACATTGAGGAAAAGAAAAGCAATATGCGGGTGACAGAGGAGAGGAGGGAATGATTTTCTCAATCTCCATGGTTAAATGATCAGCTCAGTGTCCTCTGAGGATGTTACTGAGATTACTGAATAAAATCCACCCACCTATGGCCTGTCTGGGCTCAAGTGCCGATGCTAGTAAAGTGCCAAGCAGTTTTGAGATGCCAACTCGGACATCATAGTTTGAGCCCTCAAAGGCTCGGAAACAAAGAGTGGCCACATTCTCCAGCTCTGCGGACCACAGGAAGACAGCCTCTCTCTGGAGCTCCAGAAGACACTATTAAAAAAAGTTAAATAATTAACTTCACAACTTCATAGTAATTCTGGGCAAACTGGGACAAAAACCAAAACTTTTATTTTAACTTGATAAACATATTAGTTATTACAATTTATAGCATTTATAATGTTACAAAATATTTCTATTTCAGATAAATGCTGTTCTGAATTTGTATATCCTTCAAAGACACCTGGAAAAAAAATCTGCTAAGCTAATAATAATAAATGTTTTTTGAGCAGCAAATCAGAATATTGGAATGATTTCTGAAGGATCATGTGACTAGAGTAATGATGCTAAACATTCAGCTTTGAAAATCAAAGAAATATATTCAACATATTCAAATAGAAAACTATATAAAAATATAAAAATAAAATTCAAAATTGTACTGTTTTAGCTGTACTGGATCAAATAAATTGGTGCTTGGTGAGCAGAGGAGACTTAAAAAAAACATTAAAAATCTTACTGTTCAAAAAGCTGACTGGTAGTGTATACGCAATATTTAAAACCCATAGATTGGAACAGGATATAGACTATCAATATAATAAAATATTATTTTAAGGTTAAGATAAAAAAAGAGAAAAAAGTAAAAGAAAAAAAGATTATAGTGAGCAATTAGTGATTAGTAATATTTAGTAATGTTTTAAATATTTAGCACATTTTGTCAATTTTCATCACTACAAAGACACCACACTCCAAAACTAAATAAATAAATAAAAATAATACACTTCAAAAATTGATAGTGATTTAAGGCAGACTGTGACAAAAACTAAAACCCAACACATAAAATTAGCCTTTGTTTGGAATAACAAATTATTTTAATATTATTTTATTTTTTTATTTTTATTTTTTTAGTAAGTAGTTGACATGTGGTTGAGTGTTTATTACCTTTGCGGCAGCACAGCGCACAGCCATGGAGCGATCGGTGAGACATGTGCGAGCAGCTTTATAGATGTCTCTGTGACAGGATACGGCACTCACACCTAAACCCTTTAGAATCCTCTCAATACCCAACATGATCTCACAGCGGCCCTGAGACTGAACACATTAACACATACACATTCATAAAACCTACTGTCTTCTGGAATATAAAAAAAACAATATCTCAATCCCATTTTCCCAGGTTCTCTGTGATATTCTGGTTCTCATAAACGATTCATGTCCCTCCTTCAATGCAAGTTTATTTTTCCTGTTTAATAGAATAATAGTTTAAGATTCTAAGAAAAGTTGCATGTCACTAATTAAAATCAAATGTGTACACTGATGTTTAATACTTAAAGGGAGCGCTTTGAAGCTGCATTCAAACTCCATTTTGGAAGTTCAAATTTGCAGGCACCATAGAAGTCCACTATATGGAGAAAAATCCATTTTCCATGAAAATGTTTTCATCCAAAAAACAATTTCTTTACATGTGAAAAGACATAACATCTTGGATGACAAGGGGGTGAGTAAATTATCTGTAAATTTTTGTTCTGCTTTTTTTTTAAGCTTTAAAAAAAATTGACAATAAAGATGATATACTTTTATTAAATTTAGAAAAAAGCCATTACAAAGCATTTCAGTTAAAAAATAAATCTTTTCCCTTTTTTCTGAAATTCTTGTGTGTTTTATTTTTTCTGATAATCAAATGAAAGCATAAACATTTATTTATTTTTAACCAAATGAAAAACCCTTTTAGTTTTTGGCAAACAGACAGAGGTTTACTGTTAAAATGAATACATGGCAGAAAAATTACATTCAGTTAAAAAAAGTTTTAATAATAATTGTATTTTTTCTACAATTAAGTGGTTAATCTTGTTATAATATATTTTTTTTAATCATTTAATTGTTTTATGTAAATTATTTAAATAGGAATATATAAACACCTACATCCTACTGTACAAAAGTAGTACAAGACTAATATAGGTCTGTTACATGTTAAACCGTACTTTTATTTTGACAGGTTGCCGTGAAGTTTCTGTGTGTACAGTATGATATGATGCTAGTTTTCTCAAATGGAATGGTAAAATTGGCAAGAAGTGACACTCACAGCAGCTTTGGAGACTGGGTTTATCTGTTCATGTGAGATGCAAAAGCCAAAAATTTCTGGGAGCATCACGCATGCGTGAAAAAAAAAAAGCGTCTCCGCCATTCATACATACAGAGGCAAACGGAACATGAAGGATTCATATTTAAATCGTCTTTTTGCATTTCAGAATTCACAGACATTAGTCCATATCACAAATCGAATCGGGTGACAGATCAACTTTCGATTTATTCATCCAAAAATCTACAAATTCTGTGGCATTCCGCGTTGTAGTAAATTCTGTTTTTCTGAATGGACGCGCGACCATGTAGAGACAGAAATTACATGCTGTTGTGTAAATAAGATAAATAACATAAGGCTATTTAGTTTAATAAAATAACAAGGTATAGACCGGTTCTATAGGAAAGGTAACATTAAATGACTTCTTTTGTGATCTGGCGCTATATAGTAGGGCTGTGCAATATGGACAAAATAATCATATTGCGATTTTTTGAACGAATATTGCGATTGCGATTTTATTTGCGATTTTTATTTATTTATTTATTTTGCTTTTTCAAACAAGCTACATACATACATTCTAAATGTATTCAGTGCACAAGAAGTGCATAAAACATTTCACCATGAAATAACATTGTATTAAGTTTAATAAACAAAACTGTAGTAAAATTGTCTTTAAAACAGACAACATAAAATAAATAAGCCATTTTACTTTTTTCCCGGTACTTTAGCCTACTTTGTGCAATAACGAATACATTCATTTCAGTGGAAAAATAAGTCCAAAACTCTAAACTTTAACATTTTGAGGGTTCTAAAATCTTTTGCTTTTTTTTTTTTTTTTTTTTTTTTTAGAAATTCTTATGTGTTTTAATTTTTCTGATAATGAAAAAGCATAAACATTTATTTATTTTTAATCAAATGAAAAATAAACCCTTTTAATTTTTGTCAAACAAACAGAAATTTACTGTTAAAATCAATGCGTGGAAGAAAAATTATATTCAGTTTAAAACGTTTAAATAATAATTAAGTGGTTAATCTTGTTGTAATTTTTTTTTTATCATATATATTGTTTTATGTAAATTATTTAAATAGGAATATATAAACACCTACATTATACTGTACAAAAGTAATACAGGACTAATATTGTTCTGTTACATGTTAAACCGTATTTTTATTTTGACAGGTTGCAGTGAAGTTTCTGTGTGTATGTGATGCTAGTTTTCTCAAATGAAACGGTAAAAGTGAAACTCACAGCAGCGATTTGGCGATTGAGTTTATCTGTTCATGTGAGATCCAAAGGCCAAAAATTAGCGGGAGCGTCACGTGTGGTTCAGTATGCATGTAGTAAAGAAATAAAACGCGTCTCTGCCATTCATACATACAGAAGCAAACGGAACATGCAGGATTCATATTAAAACGGTCTTTTGCATTTCAGTTTTCACAGACACTAGTCCATATCGCGATTTGAATTAAGTGACAGACCAACTTTTGATTTATTAATCCAAAAATCGACGAATTACGTGGCATTCCGCGCTATAGTAGATTAGGTTTTTATGAATGGAGTCCGCGATCCAGTCCGTGTTTTCTTGGAGGAGACATTGTAATCACGCGACCATGAAGAGACAGAAATGACATGCCTTAGTGTAAATAAGATAAATAACATAAGGCAATTTAGTATGTTTAATAAAAGAACTATGTATAGACCTGTTCTATAGGAAAGATAACCTTAAATGACTTCTATTGTGATGTGGCGCTATATCGAAAATAAAATGAACTTGACGTTCAAGGGGGGCGGGGGTGCTGTTGGGGGGATAGATAAAATCGCAGCCTTGTGCGGTTTAGAAATCGCATGTGCTTAAATCGCGATTTTTTTGCGATTGCGATTAATTGCACAGCCCTACTATATAGAAAATAAAATTAACTTGACGTTCAAGGGGGGTGGGGTGTTTGCCCTGTGTTTGCCCTGCCTAAAATAATGGCAGGGCAAACACTGTATATAACTGTTATATATATTACTCTTTTTTTACTGTATTTGAAAAAATCCAGACTTGGTAAGCATATTCCGAATTAATCAAAAAAACAACAAAAAAAAGGTAAAGCGGGACTTGATTTGACCATTGTATATTGACTGGATCACTGGATCCTTGCCATTTGCTATCGTTGTGATGTCATGCAAATGACGGGTTGCTAAATTGAGTGAGATTTCTGTCCAGTTTTGGCACAGAAATTTAAAAAAATAATGATGTGAACAGATAAATATAATAAACTTAAATCATAAGAATTAAAAAATAAATCTTGGCCCCAAAACTTTTAACGACAGTGTATTTCATCTGTTAACTGACACGTCCTAAGCTTTTGCGATGAACAAAAAAAAAAAATGCTACATGTGATGATTGAAAACACTTGAATCACCTCTCTGTCCTTCAAATTACTGGTCAAAAATGTGTGATTTTTCACAGTAAAGTACAGTCACATCTCTGTGTTTATTAATCACACACTGCTGTGCAGCCACACGTACCTCTGCGCTCTTCATGGCTTTCAGAAGGTTTGCCACGGTCTCTTTGAATGAGTTGATGAGTAGTCGGCCCAGTTGCTCATACAGCACACCCAAACAGGCCACAGCTGCCCTGTAGGGAGCAATAAGTAACGTCACTGGCAGAAGATCGAGCTGAAGCCCATCTGCAGTGCAGGCGGTGGGTGTGCGTGATGCGTGCATGTAGGGTACAGATTTATGACACTCACAGTCGAGTAGGCAGGAAGCTGGGCGAGTCATCCTTGCTGCGGATGATGTCATTGCAGCGGTCCACAGTGAGGCTGGACGTGAGGGAGTCACCCACTCGATAGACCAGCGCCAGACATTGTGCCAGCAGCAATCGCGTCGGGGGGCCCGGAGAACTCGTCAGTACCGCCGTCAGCTGCTCCACCAGGCGTTTCTGGTTCTGTTTCACATCAGCCTGCCACACAAGTACACGCCGACATACTGTTTAGTTGAGCGCCGCTCTTTAATTGCTGTTTCCTGGCACTGTACCAGTAAGAAACAGACAGACACATCAATAGTCCATTCCAGGCTGAGAGACAGCCGGTGGAAAGGCAAATAATCAGGGAGTCTGTTCAGAGAGGCTTGCTTGTGTTTATGTTCAGGAGAGAGAGAGAGAGAGAGACAGACAGAAGCGTTTCTTCTCAAACAGAGAGCTTATTGTCAGCGGCCTCAACTCACCCGGTCTGTGGCAGGGAGTAGTTTCTTGAGAAAGCGCAGCCACTCGAAGACAAACTCGGCCCTCTGGTGCTCCCGTAGCTGATTGCAGGCTTCCTCGTTCAGGAGTAAACTATGAGCCTGCTCCATCTTTCTGTCTCTTCTTCCTCTCTGGCTTTTCACCTGAGACCTTGACTGCAGAACCCCTCACATTACAGACACCTCCATCCTACCTGAAATAAACCACAAGTTTACACTTTAAAGAAAAACAGTGTTAAAAAGTACAATTATCAAATAAACAATATTTTCTGTTTTCCTTTTCATTTCAGTTAAAGTTTTAAAATGTCTACTGTACATAGTTTTTCCCATTTTTATTTCAATTATACACTGCCAGTCAAAAGTTTTGGAACAGTAAGATTTTAAATGCCTTTTTTAAGTCTCTTCTGCTCACCAAGCCTGCATTTATTTGATCCAAGACTATTTTTACTATTTAAAAAACTTTTCTATTTGAATATATTTTAAAATGTAATTTATTTCCTGTGAATTTTTAGAATTATTTCTCCAGTCACATGATCCTTCAGAAATCATTCTAATATTCTGATTTGCTGCTTACAAATTATTTATTTTTAATATTATTAATATATGCTGAAAACAGCAGAATGGATGAATTTAAAGTTCAAAAGAACAGCATTTATCTGAAATAGAAATTATTTGTAACATTTATAAATGACTTTTAGCAATTTAAACCATCCTTGCTTTAAAAGTATTAATTTCTATAATTCCCCCCCCAAAAAAAAAAACAAAAAAGACAAAAATTATTGAATGTGTACAATAACAAAAGCTTTTTATTTCAGATAAATGCTGATCTTTGTCTCTTCCTGAATCCTGAAACAATGTACTCAACTGTTTTAAATATTAATAATAGCAATAATAAATGTTTCTTGAACAGCAAATCAGCATATTAGAATGTTTTCTAAAGGATCATGTCAAGTAATGATGCTGAAAAAATAGCTTTGATTACAGGAATAATTAAAATTACATTTTAAAATATATTCAAATAGAAAACTGTTTTTTTTTTTTTACTGTTTTTGCTGTACTTTGGATCAAATAAATTCAGGTTTAGTAACTTCTTAAAAAAACATTAAAAATCTTACTGTTCAAAAACTTTTGACTGGTAGTGTCATTAACTATTTTAAGCAAAACTAAATCGTAACTAGCTGAAAAAATAAGGTTTTTAATATATAATTTATTTCTGTAAATGATTATTTTTTTCACGTAATGATAATTTTTTAAATGGTTTAGTACTACACTGCTGTTTAAAAGTATGGGATCTGTACGATTTTTTTAAGAGAATTCTATTATGCTCATCAAGGCTGCATTTCCTTGATCAAAAATACAGGAAAAAAACTGTAATATTGTGAAATATTATTACAGTTTAAAATAATGGTTTTCTATTTGAATATATATTAAAATATAATTCCTGTGATATAAAGCTGAACTTTCATCAGCTATTGCTACATGACCCTTCACAAATCATTCTAAATGCTGATTTATTACTTTTATTAACAATGCTGGAAACAGTTGTGCTGCTTGATATTTGTTTGGAATCTGTGATTCTTTTTCATGATTTTTTTGATGAATAAAAAGTTTAAAAGAATTTTGTAGTTAACGATATAAGTCTTTGCTATCATTTTGTATCAATTTGCTAAATAAAAGTATTAATTTATTAAAAAAATAAATAAATAAATAAAAATTACTGACCACAAACCTTTAAATGGCATTATTGCATTACTGTTTTAAAAGATTTATATTTTAAATAAATGCTGTTATTTTTTTACTTTTTATTTATTAAAGATACCTGAAAAAATATCACAGGTTCCCCAAAATATTAAGCAGGTTTTCAACATTGATAATAAATCAGCATATTAGCATGATTTTTGAAGGATCATGTGACAAATTTTTGATTTAAAAAAAGCAGCATTGATGAGCATAAGAAATATTATTCATCTTAAAAAAAACATTAAAAATCTTACTGATCTCAAACTTTTGATTGGCAGTGTAAATAATTTTCAAATAACATTTTTTGCATACTTATTTATTTTTCACAGTACATGAAACATGAAGTACATCCTTTTCATTTTAAGAATGGGGTGTCCCTTGCAAAGGATGATCACACTTGGGGATCCGTGCCATCTAAAAGATTGAAATCCCCTCTGGTTTACATAGGATGTTGTAAAAAGGAACTGGTGCAATTGATATGACTCTACATATCTGCATTTACCGATAAGAATTTTGCTACACGTCCTGTTGCATAACTTCTACATTTAATCTGAATGCACAAAAGGGCGTGAACATGACATTTTATAGAGGGTTTGTTATAAACAGCACTTCCCTTGTTCCCAAAAGTACCTTTTAAAGTTATATGATACAGTCACCGCTATGAATTATGCATTATGTCCTCTTGAGTCTGCGCAGTCTGGAAAGATCATGCAACTAAAGTGACTAAAAGAAGACCATAAATGGATCTCAACTACTAAACCAGATTATTGAGGGTGAGATAAGGACATCAAATAGCCTGTCAGGGAAACCAAAAAAATGGGATGGGAAAGTGAAATTATTTTGGGGTTGTTGGATGGTCCATAATGAGTCAGACAGGCTGTCTGGAACAAGACCCTTTACTTTTTGTTTTACAGGTTTATTAAGCTGCACTGGAATTTCTAATGTGAATTAGATTTGTTATATTCAGTTTCAATGTGAATTTAATCATAACAAAGCACATGATTATGAAAGTGTTTAATGCTAACCTGTAACTTTCTAATCAAATAAAACAATCAAACAAACCTGTTTGAACGCCGGATAAACAAATAAACACATTTTTTCATAAACAAGTCTTTAAAGTGTGATGTTATTTCTTGATATAGATGATGACTCCAGGCTAAATGGACAGGACTCCCGGCTAACTCGGTTTGCTGCCAACTTCACACAAAGATAGTTATTCTCTAACATTTGTTTTTATCTAAACATACGTCACAAACTAAAACAGACTTCTACTTGTCAATGATTTACTAAGTGTTAGGTATTTTAGCCGAACGCTAGCTTTTATCCAATGCTAACCAATTCTCTGACATGCTAGCGAGATAAATCTTTAGAAGCAGCGATTTACTGTCTTTGGAATAAAAGTATCGTGAGGAAAATGTGTTTTACCTGCTAAATCCATCAAGTGTAATGTCGGGGGGACGATAGTGAGAAAAGTATATCCTTGTTCAAGTCGACTGTTTGTGTGTAATTCCTCAAAGACATCTGCTTGCATGAAAGTGCGAGTCAAACTGTGAAGCGCAGCCACGTTAAAGAGACCATGAACGTGACTGACCGCTAGAGGGACAAACACCCTACTGCCGTTCTTCAAACGGGCTCTGTCTAAAAACTACATGGCTGTTTACCTTTTTGTGGCTATTATATAAATTTCCTGAGGCTACATTTACCTGCATTATACAATAGCTGCCTATATATAAGAATACCAAGCTGGACGTTGTAGCATAGCGACCTATTTAGGCAGGATTTAACAAGGTAGGACTCCAAAACATACCAACAAACATAAGCAATGTTATTCACTTCAAGTTACATTACAGTTTTAAAAACAGCTTTATTAATTCTATTGTTCAAAGAGAGGGTGGAACAAGTTTATGTAAAAGGTTTTGGTGCAAGAAAACTTTTTAACATTGATAATTTACACTACCAGTCAAGTTTTTTTTTTTTAAGTCTCTTCTGCTCACCAAGCGTGCATTTATTTGATCCAAAGTACAGCAAAAAACATTCACCTTTTGAAATATTTTTACTATTTAAAAAAACTGTTTTCAATTTTAATATATTTTAAAACTGCCATGAACTGTGATTTCAAAGATGGATTTTTAGCATCATGTGATTCTTTAGAAATCATTCTAATATTAAGATTTTCTGCTAAAAACAGTTTTTATTATTATGTTGAAAACACCTAGTAGAGTAGAATTTTTTCAGGTTTCTTTGATGAATAGTCGAAGAACTATGGCGCCACTGAATAAAAAAAAAATTGTGACTTTTTATCTCACAATTCTGACTTTATATCTCGCAATTGCGAGTTTATATCTCAGAATTCCCACTTTACATCTCGCAAGTTCAAGTTTATATCTAGTAATTCTGACTTTATATCTCGCAATTTCGAGTTTATATCTCACAATTCTGACTTTATATCTCGCAATTTCGAGTTTATATCTCAGAATTCCGACTTTACATCTCGCAAATTCAAGTTTATATCTAGTAATTCTGACTTTATATCTTGCAATTGCAAGCTTAATTTCAGAATTCTGACTTTATATCTCGCAATTTCGAGTTTATATCTCGTAATTCTGACTTTATATCTCGCAATTGCGAGTTTATATCTCAGAATTCCGACTTTACATCTCGCAAATTCAAGTTTATATCTAGTAATTCTGACTTTATATCTCGCAATTGCGAGTTTAATTTTAGAATTCTGACTTTATATCTTGCAATTGCGAGTTTAATTTCAGAATCCTGACTTTATATCTCGCAATTTCGAGTTTATATCTCAGAATTCTGACTTTATATCTCGTAATTGCGAGTTTATGTCTCAGAATTCCGACTTTACATCTCGCAAATTCAAGTTTATATCTAGTAATTCTGACTTTATATCTCGCAATTGCAAGTTTATATCTCAGAATTCTGACTATATCTCACAATTTCGAGTTTATATCTCACAATTCTGACTTTATATCTCGCAATTGCGAGTTTATATCTCAGAATTCTGAATTTATATCTCGCAATTGCGAGTTTATATCTCAGAATTCTGACTTTATATCTCACAATTTCGAGTTTATATCTCACAATTCTGACTTTATATCTCGCAATTGCGAGTTTATATCTCAGAATTCTGACTATATCTCACAATTTCGAGTTTATATCTCACAATTCTGACTTTATATCTCGCAATTGCGAGTTTATATCTCAGAATTCTGAATTTATATCTCGCAATTGCGAGTTTATATCTCAGAATTCTGACTTTATATCTCGCAATTGCGAGTTTATATCTCAGAATTTTGAATTTATATCTCGCAATTGTGAGTTTAATTTCAGAATTCTGACTTTATATCTCGCAATTTCGAGTTTAATTTCAGAATTCTGACTTTATATCTCGCAATTGCGAGTTTATATCTCAGGATTCTGACTTTATATCTCGCAATTGCGAGTTTATATCTCACAATTCTGACTTTATATCTCGCAATTGCGAGTTTATATCTCAGAATTCTGAATTTATATCTCGCAATTGCGAGTTTAATTTCAGAATTCTGACTTTATATCTCGCAATTGCGAGTTTATATCTCACAATTCTGACTTTATATCTCGCAATTGCGAGTTTATATCTCAGAATTCTGAATTTATATCTCGCAATTGCGAGTTTAATTTCAGAATTCTGACTTTATATCTCGCAATTGCGAGTTTAATTTCAGAATTCTGACTTTATATCTCGCAATTTCGAGTTTATATCTCAGAATTCTGACTTTATATCTCGCAATTGCGAGTTTATATCTCAGAATTCCGACTTTACATCTCGCAAATTTAAGTTTATATCTAGTAATTCTGACTTTATATCTCGCAATTGCGAGTTTATATCTCAGAATTCTGAATTTATATCTCGCAATTGCGAGTTTAATCTCAGAATTCTGACTTTATTGCCCGGTTTTTTACAGACAGGGTTTAGGCTAAGCCAGGATTAGACCATAGTTCAATTAGGACAATTAAGTTATTTTTATAAACATGCTTACAAAAAACATTACTGGGGGGTGTTCCATAAACCAAGTTTACCAAATAAGTCAGGCTTATTTCAGTTAGTCTGACTTATTGTTAATTGATTTGGCTCAAAATAAGTCAGACTAACTGAAATAAGCCTGACTTATTTGGTAAACTTGGTTTTTGGAACACCCCCCTGGTGTGCATCTTAAGACAAAACAATGGCACTGATATATTTTAAAATCAAACTGTGCAATTTTATTTCAGTTGAAACAACTCAGACTTACATTTTAGTCTAGAACTGCTAAATAAAAGTATTCATTTCTATAATTTTTGTAAAAAATTATACTGACTCTGAAGCTTTTGAATGCAGTAATAGTATAGTATAGCGTAATGTTAAAGTATAGCGTACTGTTACAAAAGCTTTTTATTTCAAATACTGATCTTTGGATCTTTCTATTCATCAAAAAACCCTAAAACAATGTACTCAACCGTTTTAAACAATGATAATAATAAAAAATGTTTCTTGAACAGCAAATCAGCATATTAGAATGATTTCTGAAGGATCATATGACACTGAAGACTGGAGTAATGATGCTGAAAATGTAAACATTTTTAAATAGTAAAAATATTTCACAATATTACTGCTTTTGCTGTATTTTAGATCAAATAAATGCAGGCTTGGTGAGCAGAAGTGTAGTTTAGGGATAAAAAGATTAAAATATAAAGGCATTAATTGTTAATATGCTTTCGCCCAGCATTTCAAATGCAGAAGAAAACCAAAAGATCAATAGAAATTTTCCAAAAACATATTTATAAAGAACATGAAGAAACATCACAGAAAGACATGAATTAACTGCTAGCACAGCATACTTGAGTAAAACTGGTGGACAAAAATTAAGTTTTAACCATTTTATTTGATCATACATTGTATTTGCTTATATATTTATTTACAATATAATCAAATAAAAGAATATAAAATGTGGAATTTTCAACTTGTTTCTTTCACACCAGAGGAATTAGAACTTGTTTCTTTTGCATTTCTTTATACCGAGTTGTTTATCCTCATTCATTAGAATTATGGTATAACATCCACAGATTATGAACTCCAAATAAAACAAAATATACAACCCAGTGATAAACACTGTATTCTAGATGAACTGGCCAAACAATGCAAATTAAAAATCTTCATCTGACTTGTTTTGTAAGCAAGAGCTAGCAAACATTTCATGAGCACTGGTGTTTGACAAACCAAAACGCACTTAAAACGGCAAAAGTAGAAGTTAAAAAAATAGTAAAATAATGTGATTTAACAACACTGAAACTAACCGATTTAAGACCAATTTTACAAATGCTAATCAATGATAATGAAACTCAGCAGTATTCCATAAAATAATCATCCTCCTCGTCACTGTCATCATCTTGGGATGGGATATCTTTATCTGACAGCATATTCCACACCACAAAGTCATCATCTTCAGCTGTTGAAAACACAGGGGGGGATGAAAGGGGGGGAAAAAAATAAAATAAAATAACATTAATAAACAGATTTTTTTTTTACTCAATACACTGTAGCATGTTTGAGTTTTTGCATACCGACACATCTCTTTAGCGCCTTCTTGCCTACTGGAGTTGGCATAAGCTTTTCCTACACAAGAAAAATATTGCATCATCACATTAATTAAACATGTTCCTATCAATAAGGCAGTTGCAGTTGTATTGCTTATGGAAATGAGATCAAAGATAAGAGTTTGAGTTGGTTACCATTGGTTCAGCCTTTTTGCCCCGTTTCCGTCCCTTCTGGTTCTTCTGAAGATGGAAAATGTACTTGTCCATGTTATTCCTTAAAATAAAGTAAAAAAAAAAAAATTTTGGTTTATCCACCTTTTTCTTCAATGTGGAAGTAAGCTTATGGGCTAGACTTCCGGTTCATTAGCCGCTATAGGGATATAAAGAGAATGATGATAACGTGTGTTAAACGGCAAAACCGTTTGTGCTTCGAACCATAGTGTGTTCATAATTAAGATAACACATTAAAATATGGTAAAACACGCCTATTTGCAATATTAAGCTGCAAAAAAGCTGTTTTGCACAGCTAAAAATAGCTGGATGCGGATGAGACCAAAAGCCAAACCCTTAAACCTCTTAGAAATGTGGATGCAAAGACCCAAATTAGACATCTGCATTTTTGAAAAATATCTAAAATCAGGCAATAAGCCTGATGAGTGCACTCAGCAACCACCCACTAAATATAGCTTTGGCAGTCGAGATGAAAGCATACTTGTTGATAGATCCCAGCATTCCTGGGCTGATGTGCAGACACTGAGGGGTTTTAGCAGTAGTAGAAATGCTAGAACTTGGCGTCTGAGGGTTCTGAAGCAGGCTGAAGTCTTCAACATCCCCATTTGCAGCAAAAACAGGCAACTACAGAAGACAACGTTGAGTTAGATTTTCTTAGGGTATAGACAAGATATGGTATCATTCAGAGAGGGGGCTTTATCAGGTCTATGTCAGGTCACGCGGCTCCAAATTAATCAACAACAAGCACCTTGATTTGTTTATTGTGCATTGGTGAGTTGGCAAACACATCATCATGGTCATCTTTGGGCATGTGGTCCAAGAAATGCCTCATCTGCTGTCTCCTTTTAAGTGTTCCAGCTTTAGCGGTTATCTCAACTATTTCCTTTCCTGTGAGAAAAAAACAAAAAAAACAAAACAAAACAAGATCAGACCTTTTCAATTGCAAAATGTGCAGTTAAAGAGGTCACTGGATGCAAAATTCACTTTTATATGCTGTTTGAACAAATGTGTGTTGGCAGTGTGTGTACACAACCACCCTATAATGATAAGTAAAATGTGTGGGTTTTTTTTTTAATCCCCATAAATCATTATCGCTTTTTAAGATTAAGCTGTTCTGAGATTCTTGGCAGTGTGACATAGTTCTGCACAGGCCCCTCCCACGATTGTTCGCTGACACTGCAGTTTTAGCACAGACCTACCCTGAGAAAGCTGTAAACTGTCCGCCATCGTTTCAACTTTTTTTTTTTCTGGAGCAGAGGTAGACAAGAATGTCTCCTAAGCAATTGAGGTGTTTTGTTGTTGGAAGTAATGAACTAGGGATGCACCAAAATGAAAATTCTTAGCAGAAGCCGAACAAAATTACACACTGGGCCGAAGGTTTTTCATATTTCCCCCCCCCCCCCCCCCATGTATTCTGCCAATTTCTTTTCACCATTGCACAAATTGAATAGCCAATATTTGCTTTTTACAGTCTTGTCTTGCTTTTCAAAGAAAAAAAAAATTACAAAACAACAATTTTAAAATATTTAACACTGAACATTTTTAACATTATAGTACACATTATAGCCTAATGTGTAATTTAACTTAAAATTAGCTAGTAAAATAATATTCTTTGGCCATTTTTAAGACCCCCTTCTTAAATCAGTCACGTGTTTTTTTAATGTACAAATAAATGCAGCCTTGCTGAGCAGAGGTTATAATAAATGTATTAATAAAACTGTTGTAATGTTTGTTATTATTTTTGTGTTACTTTTTTATTTTATTTTACAGAACAACAGTAAGACTTTTATTTTGGCGGAAACCCGCAAGAATTACTTTTTGCTGACAGCAGCAGATTTATGAATGATTCTCATCATGCAGATTGTTGCTTTGGACTTTAAACCCTGGCTAACAAGCTCGTGCAGCGCTGTCAGAATAAATACAATTTGTGCATGTAATAGACAACGTTCTGTAGTTTATTTACTTATGGTTTAAGGCCATTTTGTGATTTCAGTCATCATATAGTAACCAGCAACACCACCCCTTTCTCTTCTCATGGAAGATATGCGATGCAGTACTAAACAGTCTTGTGCTGTCGGTGCTTGTAATAATTTTTGCATCTTTCTCGGACAGTTTTAAATGGTTCCACACTGCCGACATGTTTGCTGCATTAGAGTGCGCCTCTATTTGATCACGTCATTGTTCGGTATAATTTATTTGGAATTTTCGCTTATTCGGTTGCCGAACATTCGGTGCATCCCTATAATGAACGTATCATTTGTCATTTACTCCTGACATTTGAGCCGCTGAACATGCAGAGGATTACTTTCGTTTTTGAATGGAATGTGCTGATCCCTAATCTACCTAAAAGTGTGTATGTTCATGAGAATCATTGGTGATCCAGCTTCACTTACAGAAGAATTGAGTATAAGGTTTTTTTTTATGTATCTTTGTAATTGCGGCTATAAAGTTTACAGTCTGTTATAGAACTGGTTGTCACCCCAGTGTGCAGGGTTTCTGCAGATATGAACAAGTGAAATTTAAGACTTTTTAAGACCTTTTTAATACCATCTTATATGAAATTTAAGACCGAAACCTGTAATGGAAATAGATATTATATTACATGCATATATGTAATATTTAATGTGTTTAATGTAAAAAGTAAACAATTTCATGGCTGTCATAAATTAAATTTATTACTATGATATACAGTGAACTTTTCATATCAGCAGATAGATACTATTCCACACAAAATATCCCCATAAAAGTACCACTAGAAATATCTGATGTAAAAAACAATATTTTCATCAGTGCTCTATTAGCTTTTACATCTTAAATCTGCATATTTGATTTACCTTTATAAAGGCCTTTTTTTTTCTTTTGAAATGTATGCATTACCTTTGAAATTTATTTTATGAATTTATTAATAAATTCTAAATGGCTGTTAGCAGTGAGATTACACAATTTACACTGCAAAATTAAAAGTGAGATTAATGTTTTAAATACATTTATTGATTTATAAATATATAAATTAGAAATGTTGGGTGTGGAGGCATACTTTTAAACACACTAAACTACCAGCAGGTGGCGGTAAGTCACTTCATGAGCGAGTTACTTCAACTGATTCGAGCAAAACGCTGAATCATAGCAAAATGTTGCTAGGAGAATACTTCTGCTGCGATCCTTGTTTGGAACTATTTTCGTTGGTGAAACAGAACAGAACAGTGAAAATATTTTGTCTAATATGTAAGTAACTACTAGACTAACTACTTGTTTATTGAACTAAAATCAATGTAACATTTATAATTGTCAGAATATTCAGCAAAAAGCTCACTTGATATATTACTGAACTATATCATGTTATAAATAAACTAACGTTATACATTTTAAATTTTTACCTCAGTGTGTTTCTTTAGAGTGCTGTTAACGTTACATTCATTTGTTTTAAAGTATGTCACTAGACCAGAAATACACCATCCATTATCAATTTCTGTTTACGTTGAATGTATTAAAATATAAATATTTCTTGCCTTTCGATGCTTTGCTAGTCACTTTTGCTGTTGTCACTTCAGTTTTAATTAGGCGGTTTGTTCGGTCGGGCAAGTAAAAAAAAAAAAAAAAAAAAATTTTTAAAAGTATCTCGAAGGCTGGCGGTCAGCTAGCTTGACCTATATTTATTATTATTATAATTGAGAACATTATATACAGAAAAAGGTAGTTTGACCTGTATTCTGCTACTGCGATTCTGTCTGAAGACGCAGTTACTTCCACAGAGGGAGGAAAAAAATCTACAGTTGTTAGCAACTGGCCTTAGCCAAGCCCTATATTCAGTTTTTTCAAGCTAAGTATCGCTGAACTTGCACTTCCCCAAAGCTAAAAAGTTAAATCCATTTTACTTCTGCGGTACAATCCGAGAGAGACTCGTGCCATTAACAGAAAGCTGATTGGCTATTGCATGCTGGTCTCATTTGTAGTTTAAATACAGCAAATTATATTTGAAATAGTGAAATAAAGAACTACAACACCACGGAAACAACAAAAAGAGAATTTAAATGAGCATTAGAGGTAGCGTTACATGGACATCGGAAAAATAAGACCTGTGTAAAATTATTTAAGACCTAGAACAGCGAATTTAAGACTTTTTAAGGCCTAAAATTTAGATTTTTAAATTTTAGACTTTTTAAGACTTTTTAAGACCCCGCGGAAACCCTGAGTGTGGGGGAGCAGAGCTCATTACCATTTAAAGGGGCATGCACTGAAACGGCTCGCTGTGAACAGAGCTGTTTTTGACAAGGTAAAAAAAGTGTTGTTTTTCACTACCATTGAGAAATTTTAACCAAAGTATGTTATAGACTTTTTTATCAAGACCCTAAAGAATCATATCAACTTGTGGAAAATGAACATCTGCTGACCCTTTTAAAACTTCCACAATTTGTAAAAATGGTTATAACCCTTCAAATTATACAGTAAAGGATATAAACCTGGCTCCTCAGATGTTGCTGGTTTCTTCTGTGCTTTTTTTCTGGGTCTTGTGTTGGTCTTCTGATTGGAATTATATTGTTCCTGACACTCTTCAGGTGAACGAGTGCCGACAATATACGCAACGTGTGCCCAGTAACCGCTCTTGTGCTTGGGTAATGAATTGACAGCCCTGCCCAGAGAGATGCACAGTACTATCATGATCGATCTACATTTCATGCATTCAAACTAATGATGTGAATTTGTAAAACAATAGTTAGAACGTCTAATAACTAGGGTGAAAAACCAAGTAAACCTAAAGGGTTAGTTCGCCAAAAAACATTCAAATTCTGTCATTGATTACTCACCCTCATGTCGTTTCAAACCTGTAAGACCTTCGTTCATCTTCAAGACACATTAAGATATTTTTGGTGAAATCCGAGAGCTCTCTGACCCTCCATAGACACAACTGAAATGTTCCCAGGTCATTGGTAAAATAGTCCTTGTTTGTAATTTTACGAAGCTACAAGAATACTTTTTGTGAGCAAAGAAAGCAAAAATAACGACTTTATTCAACATCTCTTCTCCTCCTCATCCCAACAACGTGCATGCATTGTTTACATTTAGAGAAAGCATGAGCATGCATCGTAATAGTCTCCATAATAAAATCATTATTTTTGTTTTCTTTGCGGACAAAAAGCATTCTCATAGCTTCGAAAATTACAGGTGTGACCCATTATGTCACATCACCTATTTTACCGATGACCTGGCAACATTTCAGTTGTTTTGCCGTCTATGGAGGGTCAGAGAGCTCTCGGATTTCATAAAAAAATATCATAATTTCTGAATATGAACAAAGGTCTCAACAGGTTTGAAAGGACATGAGGCTGAGTAATTAATGACAGAATTTTCATTTTTTTTGTGGACTAACCCTTTAAATCTCAAATAAAATCTCAAAAAAATCTTGTAATGGCATTCAGAATTAAAGCTTACTCGTGTAGTTTTTGTAGTTCTTCTTCAGTCCATTTTCCATCCAATAGCTCATGTTGTTCATTCACATTGCTGCTTTCTGTTTGTGGCTTTTTGTTTCTAGTGTTTGCTTTTCCTGTTTCGGATTTCTTTGATCTTCTGTTTTTTGAAACAGCATGTTGAACACTTTCCTCATCCTCTGAGTGCTCAGAATGCATGTCCTCTGGGGACGCACGGTGTCTATTTGTTTTAAATTCAGACTTAGCTTTCCTTTGTCTTGTCCTCAATAAAGTACGTGCAGGCTTCTTGTTGTGTCGCCTTCTCTCTTCATCACCATCATCATCATCATCTGTAGGAAAATCAATGGAATCTCCTACCAAAACATCATCTGAGTATCTCTGCGAGGCCTTTTTTGGCCTACGTGAACGTCTCACAGAGTCCTTTTCATTTTGTTCCTCATGACTGGTGGACTCTTGCACCACAGAGTTCTCAGTCTTAAGCGGGTTTGTTAGCCGTTTGCGGTCTGCAGGCTTCTTGTCGTGTCGCCTTCTTTCTTCATCCTCATCTGTGGGAAAATCAATAGAATCTCCTACCAAAACATCATCTGAGTATCTCCGCAAGATCTTTTTTGGTGTACGAGAATGTCTCACAGAGTCCTGTTCGTTTTGTTCCTTATGACTGTTCAGAGACTGAGAGGTCTCAGTCTTATGAGGTTTTGTTAGTTGTTTGTGATTTGTGGACCCTTTTCCTCTTTGCCTTTTTGGAGGGTCTGGAGATGCAAATGAGCTGTTTGAGTCAGTAGAGTATTGGGCTCTGGAGTATATCCGAGCACTGCGGCGTAAGGAGCTGTTGTCGTGTGTTATGGATTGTGACTCATCCTGAATTTTCTTTTGGGAAGACTTGCTATTGCGCTTTGTCTTTGGAACATTCTCAAAGCCTGCTTCCTGCTCATCATATGACACTGCTCCATCTCTCACTGAATCAACCTCGGTGTTCTCTATCATTTCTGACTCTGAACCCATTGCGTTTTCCTCTCCTCCTGACTGTTGCTTTCTCAGAGAGGCTCTTTGAGGTCGAATAGCTTTTTGTTTCACTGCATGACCGGAGTTAGAGCCGAGGGCCATAACTAGAGGTCCTTTCTGAGCTCTTGGTGGTTTATTCAGTGTTGTGCTCTCAATTGGAGGTGAATTGCTCTGAGATTGGACTTTTCTTTGGGGTTTGGAACGCTGTTTGATTCTCCTCATTGGCACTGACAGTTCATCTTCACTGCTAGATGTGTTTCGCCTGCCTTTTTAAAAACAAACAAATGTGAAAACTTGCAACAGAAAAACAACTGTGATTAAAAGCACATGTTATCAATGCACACCTCTTCCCAGAGTTTCAGGCCTGGATGATTGTTCTTCAGTGATTTGCGATGTTGCCATAGTTACTGGCTTCTTTGGCTGGAAAGAAAAATAACATCAAATTTAAGAAATGGCCCACCTGCACCATAACAATATAAAAAGTCCCCGTAAATGCCACTAGAGATCAAAGACATTGTTTGTGGTGCTGAATGAAATGAGAAGAGTACCGTAGACAGCAGTGAAGTAGAATAGTCCTCATGGATAGTGACATTCATGTCAGAGTCCATAACAATCCTCCCTCCTTTCCAGTATTCCAGTGGTGGTTTGATGAGTCGGCCACTGCGGGAAACTATTCCACTGCCCTGCTGAATGCTGTCAGTAGGAGTGATGGGAGCTGTACCACGAAAAAATGTATTAGTTTGACTGTTTCAAACCTATGGGGATGAACAAAATTAAAACTAAACATCTGAACTGGGATTCCTGAACATTCTTGATTCTGACATCACTAGACAATATATGAATCAGTTAATTAATATTGATTCAGTAACAAATCATTCAGACAGATTTGTCTAAATGATTTAAATGCCATCTTTCCTGTTGAAATGTTATACTCACATGTTACAATCGCCTGAATTTTGGGATGTTTGGATGTTGACTTTTTAGAGGCCTGTTGATTTTTAGCATCGGTAGGTTTCACAACACTGTTGTCCTTTTGACTTTTCTGAGGTCTAAAACAAAAATAGGCAAAATTGTTTAAAGGAGAAGTTTACTTCCAGAATGAAAATTTCCTGATAATTTACTCATCTCCATGTCATCCAAGATGGTAATCTTTTTTCTTCAGTCGCAAAGAAATAGGAAAACATTTCAATGCAGCATCAAAGGGCTCTACACGATCCCAGCCGAGGGTCTTATCTAGCGAAACGATCAGTCATTTTCTTAAAAAATAAAGGTTTATATACTTTTTAACCATGGTTACTTTTTAGCCTTCACATGTGCGTGATTACGTAGTGTTTAGCCTCGTTCAGACTGTCAGCCCAAATCCGATTTTGTCCTGGATCTGGATAGAATCGGATTTGAATAACTGACTGTCCACACAGTCATATCGCAACTGTTCAAATCCGATTTGTGTGTCCATAAGCGCTCTTTCGTTTTACGGAATGTGCGTTGGTTTAAGGCAATGCAGTTGCGTTATTATGCCAACGCTAAAAACAACAATAACAGCAATATAGTTTGCAATATAGATGCAGTCTTGCGATATGACAACGTTGCCGTCGCGCTGGATTATATTTCATCTTCTAAAGCAGCGGCAGAAACGCAGGAAGCTGGAATGTGCGACTTTATTCTGTGCTGCCGTCTCTGCCTGTTTTCAAAACTCAAAGAGGTGCGTATATGTTTTCCACTGAAACGTCTGACGTGTTTACGTTTTACGGGGCATGAAAACGTGAAAAAGCAGAAATCCGATTTGAATAGGATTCCAAACCACATACGAATGTAGCTCGAAACGGATTTGACCAAATCGGATTTCATGTAGTTTGTTGCTGTTCAGACTACATAAATATGATCGGAATTCAATCGGATTTGCATACAAATCGGATTTGGGCTGACAGTCTGAACAAGGCTTATGAGGTCAAACTAGAGTAAGATGTGCATTTGTGGTTAAAAGGTATATCAATTTGTATTTTTCTTAGAAAATGACAGATTGTTGTGCTAGATAAGACCCTTATTCCTCGGCTGGGATCGTGTAGAGTCCTTTAAAGCTGCACTGAAACTGCAGTTTGGACCTTTAACCTGTTGGCTACCATTGAAGTCAACTGTAAGAAGAAAAATCCTGGAATGTTTCCTCAAAAACCTTAATATTCCTTACAAAGAAAAAAAGAAAGACATGAACATTTTGGATGACATGCTGGTGAGTAAATTTTCATTCTGGAAGTGAACTTCTCCTTAAATGAAATTTAGTTTCTTTTCATAATTTGATAAATGACCTAACAGAGTTGAGGTTACTTACCCCGTATGACCACTCAAAAACTGATCCAGGTACTCCTTCCACATTTTTGGAAACCCAAAAAGAAACTTCTTCAAAAACCATGATGGAAACGCTGTAAGAGTTAAAAAAAAATTGTGAAGTAAAATAAACAGAATTCAAGTAATGCAACCTGATGTAAAAAGCGTTTTCTTACATGAATTGGGATGGTTAGCCATTTTCCCAACAAGGACGTAGGTTCTGCCAGATGATGTCTTGAGAACATTGCTTGAGATTCTTTCAATGATAAAACTGCTGTGCCAAGG
Source organism: Garra rufa (assembly GCF_049309525.1). Taxonomy (NCBI): domain Eukaryota; kingdom Metazoa; phylum Chordata; class Actinopteri; order Cypriniformes; family Cyprinidae; genus Garra; species Garra rufa. Next base: position 22,418,411 of record NC_133381.1, read on the forward strand.
TATCATAGTATCTCTGTATGCATCAAACTAAACCATTTTAGAGCTACATAAAACAACTTTATGGAGGATTAATGAAAGACATAATGCAGTGAACATTTCACTTGATTCTATAATACAGCACAAGCAAAACATTGCCATGTCTTCAAAATCAGTCAAGATAAAAGTAAAGGGGGGAAAGTAGGAAGCAGATATCTTACATGCGAATACCGTCAACCACAAGATCTTTGTTGAGTAGTTTCAAAACCCAGTCTTTTAAATGAATCCCCCTCACCTAAAAGACAAAAACAAGGTACTAACTACTGATCCTAAAATACAGATTACAATCACAAATTTAAAACCGCCAAATCACGTTTTTGCATTTGATTTTAAAAACCATTATGAAATAAACACATATTTTTTTTAAACGTACATTGGTTTCTTCGTCTAGAGCTACGTCTGCTTGTCTAGCTTGTTGTTTTGACTGAAAAACAGACACTTTCTTTCTTGGGATCAACACCCGAGGAGAAAGCTGCAGAAGAGGATCATCCAGTAGATTATGATGGGGCTGAGGGAGTCCAGGGACCATTTCTGTGGACTCCGACCGAGACTCTGACTGACCAAACGGATCAGACGCTGGACTACAGGACGTGTCTGTATGGAGGTTTTCCTCATTTTCCTTTTCTACTGCAATGCTCCTCTCACCAAATACAACACCACCTGCAATCAAATTACACAGAGATAATGTGTTATAAACAGTGTCATGTTGTTCTTTCCAAGGTAGTTACTTCAGCATAATTATTTAGATCAGTGGTTCTCAACTCCAGTCCTCGAGGCCCACTGCTCTGCACATTTTGTATGTTTCTGAGTCTGACACACTCAGTTCAGTTCATGAATCTTTCTAATGAGCTGATGATCAAAATCAGGTGCCTTAAATGAGGAAGACATACAAAATGTGCAGAGCAGTGGGCCCCAAGGACTGGAGTTGAGCAACACTGATTTAGATTACAGTAAATCTGTATCTGTAACCCTGTAAAAAAATCTGTAAAAAAAAATAGAATAAGATTTATTCAGAAAAAGCTTCCAGTGCATATAAATTTATATGAAAATAATAGACAAATGAGAACTGAGGAGTTACAGTTGAGGTCAAAAGTTTACATACACCTTGCAGAATCTGCTAAATGTTCATTATTTTACCAAAATAAGAGGGAACATAAAAAAATGCATGTTATTTTTTATTTAGTACTGATTATTTATTTAGTACTGATTTAGTACTGTTTACATATAGTCCACAAGAAAAAAAAGAAAGTTGAATTTATAAAAATGACCCCATTCAAAAGTTTACATACGCTTAATTCTTAATACTGTGTTATTACCTGAATGATCCACAGCTGTTTTTTTTTTTGTTTTGTTTAGTGATAGTTGGTTTAGTCAGTACTAAATAAAAAATAACATGCATTTTGTATAAACTCTCTTATTTTGGTAAAATAACTAACACTTTGCAGATTCTGACCTCAACTGTATGTGTTTCTGATTGTTTTTGCATAAATTTGTCATCATAAACAGATCAAGGTCATTAAAACAAGACTCATATCTAGACATAAACATTATTCTAAACTATTCTAATTTTATGAGTAATACAGGGTGAAATGAAACATCAAACCTCCATTTCTGTCCTTTGAACTGCTGACGTAAGTGATAGGTTTCCGTTGAAGCTGGGCTAACGTCTCATCAGAAACCACCTTCTCCAACAGCACACAAGGTTCTTAAGTAACCAAATACAAACAGATTTATAAATTAATCAGTTTGCACTGATTACAATGGTTCTAAAATTCCAAACAACAGGAATTAAAAAAACAAAACATTAAAATCATACATCTGTTTCTGTTATAAAGATTGTCAGGCATTTGCTTTTGCCTTGCTTTCATCTCAGATAACATCTCTTCAGATATGTTCTCAAGTAAAACATATGGCTCCAGAAAAAGAAAAGTGAAATTAATAGAACTCCTTTTTTTTTGTTTGTTTAGTGATAGTTGTCCATGAGTCTCTTGTTTGTCCTGAACAGTTAAACTGCCCGCTGATCTTCAGACAAATCCTTCAGATCCCACAAATTCTTTGGTTTTTCAGCATTTTCCAACAATGACTGTATGAATTTGAGATCCATAATTTCACACTCAGGACAAACAAGGGACTTTAAATATAACTATTACAGAAGGTTCAAACGCTCACCGATGCTTCAGGAGGAAACATGATGCATTAAGAGCAAAAGGTGAAAACTTTTTTAATTTGGGTTAATCAGGGTAAATTTAACTTATTTTGCCCGGGTCAAGATAAATTTAACTTATTTTTTCTTCTGGGAAACATGTAAGTATATTCTGTAGCTTCAGAAGGGCAGTACTAAGTGAAAAGATATAGTATTTCGGCAAAATGTACACATCTTAATTCTGTTCAAAGGTTTAAACCCCTGGCTTTTAATGCATAGTTTTTTCTGGAGCATCAGTGAGTGTTTGAACCTTCAGTAATAGATGCATATGAGCCTCAGTTGTCCTCAGTGCGAAAACATGGATCTCAAAATCAAACAGTCATTGTTGGAAAGGGTTCAAATACACAAAAATACTGAAAAACCAAAGAATTTCTGGGACTAAAGGATTTTTCTGAAGAACAGCAGGCAGTTTAACTGTGGGGACTTATGAACAACTATAACTAAACAAAAAAAAAAAAAAAAAAAAAAACACAGCTGTGGATCATTCAGGTAACAACACCAGTGTTTCCCCAAGGTTTCCAGTGTTGGGGGGGGGGGGGGTAGCCAACGTTACTTTTTTTCCCCCGGTACTTTACCCTACTTTGTGAAATAACGAAAACATTATTATAGACTTATTCAGTGGAAAAATAAGTCCAAAACTCTCTATTTTAACATTTTGAACAATAGGGCTCTACCAACTTTTGCTTTTTTTTTTTTTTTTAATTCTTGTGTGTATTATTTTTTTCTCATAATCAAATTAAAAGTATAAACATTTATTTATTTTTAATCAAATGAAAAATAAACCCTTTTAATTTTTGGCAAACAAACAGAGGTTTACTGTTAAAATCAATAAATAATAATAATTTAACATTTAAATAATAATTGTAGTATTTTTTCTACAATTAAGTGGTTAATCTTGTTATATTTATTTTTATCATATATATTGTTTCATGTCAATTATTTAAATAGGAATATATAAACAACTACATTATACTGTACAAAAGTAATACAAGACTAATGTTCTGTTACATGTTACTTTTATTTTGACAGGTTGCCTTGAAGTTTCTGTGTGTGTACAGCATGTTATGATGCTAGTTTTCTCAAATGAAACGGTAAAAGTGACACTCACAGCAGCTTTGGATATTGAGTTTATCTGTTCATGCGAGATGCAAATGCCCAAAATTAGCGGGAGCGTCACGTGTGCTTCAGTATATGCGTGTAGTAAAAGCGCGTCTCCATCATTCATACATACAGAGGCAAACGGAGCATGCAGGATTCATATTGAAACAGTCTTTTTGCATTTCAGTTTTCACAGACACTAGTCCATATCGCGATTTGAACGAAGTAACAGACCAACTTTTGATTTATTAATCCAAAAATCGACGAATTTACGTGGCATTTCGCGCTATAGTAGATTCGGTTTTTATGAATGGAGTCCGCGATCCCGTCTGTGTTTTCGCAGATGAGACATTGTAAACACGCGATCATGTAAAGACAGAAATGACATGCCTTCGTGTAAATAAGATAAATAACACAAGGCAATTTAGTTTGTTTAATAAAAGAACAATGTATAGCCCTGTTCTATAGGAAAGATAACCTTAATGACTTCTATTGTGATCTGACGCTATATCAAAAATAAAATGAACTTGACATTCAAGGGGGGCGGGGGGCCCCCCTAAGATAATGGTAGGGGAAACACTGAACACAGTATTTTAGAATCAAGTTTATGTAAACTTTTGAATAGGGTTATTTTTATAAATTCAACTATTATTTTCTCTTGTGGACTATATATAAACCTCTTTTATGAAATATCTTATTCAGGTCAGCAATAAATAAAATATAACATGCATTTTGTACAATCCCTCTTATTTTGGTAAACTAACTAACATTTTGCAAATTCTGTAAGTTGTTTCTGAATAAATTTGTCATCATAAACAGACCAAGGTCATTAAAACAAGACTCATATCTAGAGATAAACATTATTCTAAACTATTCTAATTTTATGAGTAATAAAGGGTGAAATTAAACATCAAACCTCTATTTCTGTCCTTTGAACTGCTGACATAAGTGATGGGTTTCCGAAGCTGGGCTAAACTCTCATCAGGAACCACCTTCTCCAACAGCACACAAGGTTCTTATATAACCAAATGCAAACAGATTTAGAAATTTATCAGTTTGCACTGAATACAGCAGTTCTAAAATGCCAAACAATTACTAAAAGTAAGCAATTACTAAAACAAAGCATTAAAATCATACGTCTGTTTCTGTTCTCAGGCATTTGCTTTCGGCTTGCTTTCATCTCAGATAACATCTCTTCAGATATGTTCTCAAGTAAAACATATGGTTCTAGAAAAAGAAAAGTGAAATTAATTGAACTATTTTACTACAATATATAACACCAGAAAAAAATGGAGTACTAACCAATAAATGACTCTGACTCCATATTAAAGGTTTCGTGTTGTCTTCCAGGCACTTTATGAAGATTGCTGGAATAACTGCCTTGTGGTAAATCCATTTCTTCAGCCTGTGCTTCTCCACTCGGCGACTGTGGAGGTGAGAGGGCTAACACATATGTCTCCTGGTTGGCGTTACTCTTTTGTGAACACTGGTTTACAGGGTTCGAGGGGATAATGGCACACATCTCTTGGTTTCTTACATGATCAGAGGCTGCCCCATGCCCTGCAGTATTTTGTCTCTGAACTTTTGCTTTCATTCTTGCAAAAATCTTTGCTGGCGTCTCTGCGCACCTCTTCAGCATCAGGTCAGATTTGTCTTGAAGGGGGACTTCCACCGTGGCGTTTATGCTGCTGAGCTCACAAGGGATATTTGGGGAATTTTCTTCAGCATTCTGTGCAGTGGAGTTCATAACAAACAAATCTCGGTTTGAATTTTTTCTGCCTGACCCTGTTACCCAATTGTGAGCTGCTTTAGGGATGGATTTGACTGGAGTGATCATGTCACCAGACTTAGGGGCTTCAGGAGCTATTAAATACTCTTGTAGTGGATGGTACATTGTTGTATTAGAGGAAAGCCAGACTAACGTTAAATCTTTACAGCCCCATGGTGGTTCATGATCGCATCAAAATCCTGAAAGATTAAAAAGGGGAAAATATAATTAACGCAAGAAGCTAAACAAACAGCGTTAGAGATTGATTCGTCTATAAAGATTGTCTTTCGTCTATAAAATTGGAAAAATCAAGCACATGTCTTGTATTAATATAACACGCAGCATCAGTAATGAAATAAACCTCTTAATCGATTTAAACTATAAACACTTCTCTAAATTCAGCCTTAGTCTGGCTGTAAAGTACTTAAGCGAAAACGAAAATAATGTTAACCCTGTGCACACTTATCGGTCGACAAATCCGTGTAAAATGATCGATTACACATCAGTAAGTGAAACAAAGTTTCAGCACGATATATAGTTGATTACGTGACATTAAAGTCTATGTTTACTTAAAAAACGACTCACTTACCATGTAAACTCGTTTGAATTTTCCCGGATAAAGCGCGGCTAACGTCTTGCGTCGCGTGAGAACTGCGTCACTTCCGTCAATAACGTTACTAGGAAGTGAGTAGTGATTCATTTAAGCGAATCGGTTCTTTCGGACAGATCGTTGAATTGGTTCAAAAAAAGCATACCGTAACACATTGCTGTTTATTACACCGATTAGAAAATATTGTGTCGTTTATTGTAATTCCATGTTACCCCAATCCCAGCCATGACACAGGAACTTAAAATATAATATAAATAAAAAAAATATATTATACAAAATCTAATATATATACTACTAATCAAAAGTTTTTGATGTTTAAAAAAAAAAAAAAAAAAAAAGTATTTTCTGCTCACCAAGCCTGCATTTATTTGATCCAAAGTCCAGCAAAAACAGTAACATTTTGAAATATCTTTTACTATTAAAATAACTGTACTATTTGAATATATTTTAAAATGTAATTCATTTGTATGTGATTTCAAAGCTGATTTTTAGCATCATTACTCCAGTCATGTGATCCTTCAGAAATGATTATAATATTCTGATTTACTGCTCAAAACATTTATTATTATTATAATTATTATTATGTTGTTGTAAACAGCTGAGTAGAATTTTGTAAGGTTTCTTTGATGAAGTTCAGAAGTACAGCATTTATCTAAAATAGAAGTATTTTGTAACATTATAAATGTTTATATCATCACTTTTAATCAATTTAAACCATCCCTGCTAAATAAAAGCACTAATTTCTATTATTTGCATTAGTTTCAAATGCAAATAGTTTCAAATAATATTTAAATAATTCACTTCTCTTGACCAAAATATTTGCTTGTTTAACAAATGCTATTTATTCAATTCAACTCTGTTAAATAATTAAAACATAAATAGTTCTAAATTAAAAAAATATATATATTTGATAGCTTCTCTAATACTGTCACATAGTAATTAAGTAACATAAACTAACAAAATGTAACAGTTCAAGGTATCCTCATAAAAGGCAATTTAAACAAGTCTGTAAATAGACATGTCTACTTTCACAGTAGTAACAAATATTTCTTCCGACATTCAAGCTTTTCAATGTGAACGAATCTTTTTAGTGAACCGGTTCATTTGATCAAAATATCCGATTCAAAAGAATGACACTTGCACGCCTCCAGTGCAGTGCTTTACACACGTGTGTTGGACTCGGAAATATGTATTTGGAGAGAATATCAAATACGTTGTGTATAAGAATGAAATTAAAGTGCTAGGAAATACATGTGCAGTTAACATTTCTTAGTTTGTTAAAGGAGACGATGTGCGCGATTCAACTACCGGAAGAAATCTGGATCCGTGTGTTTGAATACCTCTCTGATCGCGACAAATGTAATGTTCGTTTAAGCTGCACGGACTTTAAAAGACTGATTGACCACTGGTCCTTATGGAAAGACAGCGTTGCCGTCGTCCAAACGTTCTACAACTTCCATTTCTGGAAAACTCTCAGTCAAAGGAAAACCAAATCTGTGGTTGTTCAAAAGACAACAGCAAAAGTCTTACAACAAATTGCGACTTGGCTGCCGTGGATCGGTTCAGTTACTCTGGTTGAGTGCGGTGATGGCACAGCTCTGGTAACACTGGGGGCTTTAAAACACCTCAAGAGGCTTGTCATCCGTCAGTGTTGCTGTCGAAGTCTAACCAGCTCACTTTTATCCTTGAGACAACTGACTCATCTGTGCTTGTGTGATGTCCAGAAAGCCTCGATATCGGAGATAAGTGCTGCTGTTTCGCAACTTGTCAATCTAACTTCGCTACACTACCATGACGATAAAAATCCTATCCGTAAAACTACACTTAATGGCATGTTGAGGAGTCTGCCCAACTTAAAACACCTCTCCTTGAAATTGGGTCCAAAGTATGGGATTCTGCCTGATGATTATTTTTGGTCAACTAAAGCATGTGAACATGCAGGTATGTTCGCTTTCAGGAAAGAAAAATAAGGTTAAGGAATGAAGAAAAGATTTTCTCTCTGTAGTGTCATCACCCATCACATCTGGTCTTTCACACAGGAGTGACTCCGGATGCAAAGTTTGGCCTGAGCAGCTTGGAACTGCTGAACTATGTAGACCCCTGCCTCTCCCCTGTTGCCTTCAACGGTCTGTCCTCCCTGACCAAACTGACAGTGCATTACAGAAAATCGCTTATAAATCCAAACTTATGCCGCCTCACAGAATGGTTGCAAGAGCTCCGTGTACTTTCAGAGCTCAACATCTCTTGTAAGTATGAAAAAAATTAACAACACTGTGGTTATTCTTTACTGTAGCCTTGGGAAAGACAGAAAAGGGCCTTTTAAAGGGATACTTTACCCAAAAATTAAAATTCTTTATACTACAGGGCCGTTGAATGCTTGAATCTGATTGGCTGACGAACGTTCTAGAGGTGTGCATTATATTCAGGGAAACGCACGGCGAACGTAGTTCCAGGCAGCTTTAGACCGCAGTGCATGTCTATATCACTTCGCCACATGATTTCAGTTATTTCAAAGGTCCTTACAGCCCAAAACAGCAAAATAACTAAAACCCACAATAACACTGGCCAAACTAATAAATACAGTAAACATCAGGATAAAAACGACAGATTATTTCCATGTTTCTTTCCACAATATATTGCGTTTTATTATGTACGGAAAGCACAAACTCTTATTTCTCTCGCCCTCTCTCACTCACCTCACAGACGCACACACATAACGTTACAGTTTGCACTCGCGCTAGCTTTCGCGCTAATGTTGTTAGCGCTGCTCTGACGATTAACAACTTAAAAACGACATAACAGCTCTCACACGCGAGGTAACAACGGCGTGGTCTTGAAGAAAATAAACTTAAAGTTTAACTGTTAGTAGAGACGATGCTGTCAGTCACCCCTGAGAGACACAGACGTGAGAGAGGTAAAGTCATACACTTAGTTTCTCTCCCTCACTCTTTCTGTCTGTCTGCTTGTCTGTCGGTCTGTCTAAACTTCATTATTAACGGTATTATTTTGCTATCAACGGCTCAAGCGTCATTACTAGTTCTAAAATGACGTTTTGGAACTAGCAACGAAGCTGTTGAATGAGCTGCGTAAGAAATTAATCCTACTCACAATAGCGTTTTAAGGATAAAAACGGGACGAATGTCTTGAAATATATCATTTGATCGATGTCTTGAGGTGTGGTAACTGTAGTATAAGCGGAATAATTGACTTCGGGCCGTAGAATTCTACGAAAATAATGCACACCCGAGGTGTAACGGCCACTCCGCTTCGCGTCGTGACCGCATCACCACCTCGGGTGTGCATTATTTTCTAAGAATTCTACGGCCCGTCGTCAATTATTCCTTACATCATTAATTACTCACCCTCATGTCAATCTAAACCCGCAAGACCTTTGTTCATCATTTCGGAACACAAAATTATTTTGGATGAAATCTGAGAGCTTTCTGACCCTCCATAGACAGCAAGGGTCCTACCATGTTCAAAGTCTTGCAGGTTTTAAAACAACATGAGGGTGAGGGGAATGATAGAATTTAAATTTTTCCTCTACATTTTTGTCCTTTCTTTGTATTTTCTAGTAGGATACCCGCTCAGCATCTATGCTGATTCAGTACCCAGGACTGTGCAGCATTTGTCTCTCATGGGAGTGAATGTAGAGCTGCAGTCTGTCAGAATCATGGGAGAGCGAGTGCCGGATCTCCTTCACCTCCATTTGGACTTGTGTTGTCATAACAGCAGTGATATAATCGCAGAAGTGCCTCGGATTTTCCCAAAGCTGCAGATCCTGAAAGCGAGGTAAGAGTCATGAATTGTAAATTTATTACACTATCATTCAAAAGTTTTGAAATGGTACAATTTTTGAATTCTTTTCTGCTCACCGAGCCTGCATTTATTTAAAGGAGTAGTTCACTTTCAGAACAAAAATTTACAGATAATGTAGTGTACTCACCCCCTTGTCATCCAAGATGTTCATGTCTCATGTCTCATGTCATAAGAAAATTGTTTTTCGAGGAAAACATTTTTAGGATTTCTCTCCATATAATGGACTTCTATGGTGCCCCCTGAGTTTGAGCTTCCAAAATGCAGCTTCAAATGGCTCTAACCGATCACAGCCGAGGAAAGAAAGGTCTTATCTAGCAAAACAATCGGTTATTTTCTAAAAATACTTTTTAACCTCAAATGCTCGTCTTGTCTAGCTCTGTGTGTACTCTGTGTAGAGATTAAAAAGTATATAAATTGTAAATGTTTTTAGAAAATACAGATCATTTCGCTAGATAAGACCCTTCTTCCTCGGCTGGGATCATTTAGAGCCGTTTGAAGCTGCATTTAAAATGCATTTTGGAAGTTCAAACTCGGGGGCACCATAGAAGTCCATTATATGGAGAGAAATCCTGAAATGTTTTCCTAAAAAAAACATAATTTCCTTACGACTGAAGAAAGAAAGACATTAACATCTTGGATGACAATGGGGTGAGTACATTATCTGTACATTTTTGTTCTGAAAGTGAACCACTCCTTTAATGCAAAGTACAGCATAAACAGGAACATTTTGAAAAAAATTTACTATTTAAAATAACAGTTTTCTATTTGAATATATTTTAAAATGTAATTTATTCCTGTGATTTCTAATATTCTGATTTGCTGAAAACAGCTAAGTAGATTTTTTTTGCACTACATTTATCTGAAATAAAAATCTTTTGTAACATTATAAATGTCTTTATCATCACGTTTGATCAATTTAAAGCATCCTCACTAAATAAAAGTATTATATAATTCCTTTCTTTCCAAGCTTTTGAATGGTATAGTGTACAATGTTACAAAATCCTTTTAGTTCAGATAAATGCTGATCATTGGATCTTTCTGTTCATCAAAGAATCCTGAAATAAATGTACTCAACTGTTTTAAACAGTGATGATGATAATAATAATAATAAATATTTCTTGAACAGCAAATCAGCGATTAGAAGGATTTCTGAAGGATCATGTGACACTGATGACTGGAGTAATGATTCTGAAAATTTAGTTTTGATCACAGGAATAAATGATATTTTAAAATATACTCAAATAGAAAACAGTTGTTTTAAATGCTGTACTTTGAATCAAATAAATGCAGGCTTGGTGAGCAGAAAAGGGTTCTTTAAAAAACAAAAAACTGGTAGTATATGTCAGAATGAGTACTACTTTATATGTGTGTCTGACCTTGGTTAATTACATTCTAATCAACCTCTCTCTTTCAGACAACATAACGTTCCAGAATCAGTGTTTCTTCGACTTAGGCGTCTGCCTCAACTTAAGCAGTTAGTGATTTTGGATGCACCCAAAGGCCACAGTCCTGCTGTCCTCAGTCTGACTCAAAAACTTAACAGCAAAGCAAACAATAGAATCCATGTGCTTCGTTCCAACTCAAAGGACCAAACCACTTGTTCTTGTGGGTTTTATGGATAAACTTAATTGTTTAACTGTTGGAAACAGATTATCATGCCTTACACACAGATGCAGCAACATTCCATTGAAGATGGAGAATGAAAAAAAATTGTAAATAGTGGAAGACAGTTGCTTGATCTGAAGATCACACAAGCTTTTTGTATCTTTAATCCATTGTATCAATGATATTTTGTGCCATTAGTATTCGCTTGACTTTTTACAGTGCTATATATCTAAAATGGTATATTTACTCAAGTCCTCTTTGTAAATAAGTTTTCTAATAAATAAACAAGTGAAAAAAGACTAACATCCAAACACCTCCACTAGGTGGCAATCTATTCACACTTCAGTATGAAGGGGGGAAAAATCAATATTCTCAATTCATTTTACCTTTATGCATCCTTCCAGAAACGTATACACAATCTATATTTATAAATAAATACGTTGTAAATTGACATAAATATGTGCAAGGGATAGTTATACTTTGGAAGTACAACGTGTGATGAGATATACTGCATTAAAATTAAGTATTTATAAATGTATAAATCATAATGCTTCTAAAGGAAAACATTTTTTGTAAAGAAAGACTTTAATTACATTGTCAAACACTGTGATTTCATACATTTTCAGTTTTATGAAAGATATTAAACATACAAGACAAAGTGGAAACATTGTGTAAATGTTAACCACAAGCAAACTCAGTCGATTCACACAATTATAAAGTGGATTATCATATTCAGTTTTTCACTGCTGATAAAACAATCATAGTTGGACTTTTTAGTACACTTCATTTTCCAATGTAGATGTTTGAGAATTTATGATATGAAAATTAATTTGAAAGGCTTTCAATCAGGTTTTACTAATCAAGGCCCAGTCAAACTGATGAGGCATTAATATAATTAGAAGCAATTGTGCTAGCATTTAGCTGAAGTAAAGATGATCCATCATTGCATATATAATTCTGAAGGGTGAATGTTTGGATGTTTTAATCCCACTCAAGGTTATACAGTTGTAAGAGCTTCTGAGAAGTTTTATAGCGTATTGAAGCTGTGAGAAATCTTCCATTAGCCGAGGATGGAGCATTCATCAAATGAGAGACGACAAGGACAACATATCATTCCACATTATATCCCACTGAGGGAGAAATAATGTGCTCATAAGTAACAGTGGAGACTGAGTGAAAACACTTTTGGAGTGTCTGACTGCAAACATAGTGTCCACTGAGAAGCTTGCAATGTTTCAACATACACTTCCATCTGTAATTTGAAAGAGAGTGTTGTAGCTTCTGCCTTTCCAGGATGTGAAAGTCACGGTTTTACATACATTATTTTGACAAATGTTTCATTTCAAGCCATTATGCATGTCCCAGAAATTTCAATATTTCACCTCAGCAAGAAAACTATATGTTCTAATGCTTCAGTGATACTCTCTGAGATGGTAAAAATGGCAGCCTGGAGAAATTGGAAGCAGATTGGTGTATTCTCTTTGAATTTTCATTCTGAGACACACATTCCAACATCTTTCAGAATTCTAAGTGTTCCACAGGAACTCTTGGAAAAAAAAGAAGGTATTTTCAAAAGTGAAGGCCAAAAATACCTCCAGTTTTACCCTGAGGATTCTGATATTGCAATTACAATTTAGTGTTGGCTTTCTCTGAATATTGTATTGCCTCTAAATGAACAAATTCCCCATGTGTTTTGTTTCTTTTCTAGATACGAGTATCTAGCCGGCGAAAGTTCACTCAGTCATTACAGAATTACATCGTGACAGAATTTCACTCGCTTCAAATTGCATTTGATTGGAAAATAGGGCAAAATGTCTCTATTAAAGCATCTTTTGAATTTCCCTTGAAAGTGTTTTGAGCCATTAAAGGAGCTTGGAACACTTTGCGGCTTTTGACAGCTGTTGAGCTCTGGATGGGAATTTTGTACTTCTTTTAAGTTCACTGATCTGACCTTAAATAATCCGAATGCCAGAGCAGCTATGGTATCTTGTATGAAGCAATAAATGCCACCCATATTAATTTGGCCTTGACTGAGATAAAAACAGCAATGGAGAAATGACACAGTAATGGCCGTGGAGGACAGCGTGCACCTACCCACACGATCACAAATAATCAATGCCATTTAGTGGATGGTATCATCTTGTTAGTTTCTTCCATCATGGTCTATGGAGGGATTTTGCATTCTCCCCCACACACAATCATTTCTCATTTCGAGTATGTGAATGGCGAAGCCCCCACTCTACTGTGAGTAAACGACTTCTCCATTCTTATCAGAAAGCAATTTGCTCGTGTGAGACAGTAAAGTCCAAGCTCTCCATCATTATGAAATGGCTGTCCATGCCGTCTGATCTACGAGAAAGGAGATGCTGTATGAACACACAGACTATCTGGGAGATAGCTTGCCAGCTCATCCGGATGCAAACGCTGTATCATGCTGGCACAATGAAACCTGTGTCACAACTAAACGGAGCTATACAGCAAAAACAGTGTCTGCGAATGCAGCATTCTATGAAATATACATACACCTTGCAGAATCTACAAAATGGTAATTATTTGACCAAAATAAGAGGGATCATACAACATGTTATTTTTTATTTAGAATAATATATTTCACATAAAATACATTTACTGTACGTATAGTCCACAAGAGAAAATAATAGTTTAATTTTAAAAAAAGGACCATGTTCAAAAGTTTACATACACTTGATTCTTAATACTGTGTTGTTAGCTGAATCTTAAACATTTAAACTGCCCGCTGTTCTTCAGAAAAATCCTTTAGGTCCCACAAATTCTTTGGTTTTTCAGCATTTTTGTGTATTTGAACTCTTTCCAACAATGACTATATGATTTTTTTTTCCCTTCTGAAGCTCACTGATGCGTCAGAAGGAAAAACAATGCATTAAGGGGTGAAAACTTTTGAATTTGAAGATTAGGGTAAATTTAACTTATTTTGTCTTCTGGGGAACATGCAAGTATTTTCTGTAGCTTCTGAAGGGCAGTACTAAATGAAAAAAATATGATATTTGGGCAAAATAAGAAAAATGTTCACATCTTCATTCCATTCGAAAGTTTACACCCCTGGCTCTTAATGCATAGTTTTTTTCCTTCTAAAGCATCAGTGAGCATTTGAAACTTCTGCAATAGTTGCATATGAGTCCCTCAGTTGTCCTCAGTGTGAAAAGATGAGCTTAAAATCACACAGTCATTGTTAAAAAGGGTTCAAATACACAAAAATGCTGAAAAACCAAAGAATCTGTGAGAACTAAAGGACTTTTCTGAAGAACAGCGGGCAGTTTAACTGTTCAGGACAAATAAGGGACTCATGAACAACTAACACTAAATAAAAACAAAACAAACAAACAAAAAAAAAAACACTGTGGATCATTCAGGTAACAGCACAGTATTAAGAATCAAGTGTGTAAACTTTTGAACAGGGTTGTTTTTTTTTCTTGTGGACTATATGTAAACATCTTTTATGTGAAATATGTTAATTCAGGTCAGTACTAAATAAAAAATACCATGCATTTTGTATGATTTTGGTAAAATAACATTTTGCAGATTCTGCAAGGTGTATGTATACTTTTGACTTCAAGTATATATGTACATAAGACACCGGGGTTAGTTGTCACGATGTCCATATCTCATTAACTAAGGTTTTGAGTGCAATAACACAAACCTTAAAGTGGCTTTATATGATGTTTAAAAAAATATTGTACTATAAAAACAATGGTTTTGTCTTATAATTTACATTTGCCAAAAAGCCTATAACAACAGGTTCTATTGTGACAGCTTATCTTGACTTGTTCAATAAGCTGACTATTTTTTTCTGGGCAATACAGGTGGAAATGTTCAATGGCTTAATTTTTTTTGAAGCCAAGACTTTAAGGTGTGTGTCAGGAAATTGGCTTTCAAAGAGAAGCTTATTTTGACAATAATAACTGAAGTAAAAAGTGTGACAGATATAAATAGGGGTTTTAGGAAACAATAAAACTCCAGCAAATATGTTTTCTTTATAGTTTCTATCCCTTTTGTCCATTTTCCAATGGTTCAGATGTTTTGAGGACAATGCAGGAGTTGTAAAAGGCATGCTGAAGAACCCGAGAGAATGCCGGATGAGTTCCGAAGGGGAAAGCAGGATGTGGGTTAGTGTGTATGTGTGTGAGTAAAACTGTTATCCCAGTAAAACAATAAAATCAGCACCACTATAGTGATGCAGGAAAATACTCAGCCTAAGGATGCCTTAACATGCATCATATACTCTTTAAAATAAAGATACTAAAAGGAGGTTTTGCAGTGATGCCATAGAAGAATCATACTGGCTTCCCCAAATAACCTTAAAGTGAATAGTTCTTAAAGGGATAGTTCACCCAAAAATGAAAATTGTGTCATTAATTACTCACTTTTGTGTTGTTCCAAACATGTTATCTTTGAAGCACAAATTAACATATTTTTGCTGAAATTTAAGAGTTTTTTGGTACTCTCATGTCAAAGACTGACACAGAAGAGAAAAAATTGTTGAATAAAGCCCCATGTAGCTTCATAAAATTAAGGTTGAACCACTGATGTAACATGGATTATTTTAATGATGTTCTTACTACCTTTCTGTGCCTTGAACGTAGTTACGTTGCTGTGTATGCAGGGTCAGAAAGCTTTCGGATTTCATCATAAATATCTTTTATGTTAACTATCCATTTAAAACAACCATTTTTTCTTAGTGCAAAGACAATTTTAATAATCTGAAGGACCTTTTTCCACTGTAAGAACCTTTAATGCAGTGTAAAAGTTCCATGGATGTTAAAGGTTCTCAACAAAATGTGCTGAAAATGTACTAACCCTCAGGCAATCCAAGATGTATGAGTTTGTTTCTTCATCAAAACAGATCTGGAAAATTACATCACTTGCTCACCAACAAATCCTCTGCAATAGATGGGTGCCATCAATATGAAAGTTTAAACAGCTGATAAAAACATCACAATAATCACAAGTAATCCAAACCATTAAGTGTTTCTAAAATGTAAACCCATACTCTAAAAATTGTATGTCTCACAGAATTAAAATTCGGAAAAATGCATTCTAAAAATTCAAAGAAGAGAGTCAAAGTGTCTTTGTCAAGCTGAATATATGCAAAATGAACTAATTCAAATCTTACATATTTACCTAAGGTGATGGTCATATTTTGGGTTTGGTTACTATTCAAAAAAAGCCAAAGCTAACACACAATAAATATTACATTTCAAACATTAGTTTGAACCTTACTCCATGATCTTTCCAAAAAATTAACTTCTAGATTCTAATGAAAAATATCCCAAATGTGTTCATACCCCATTAGATAGCCAAAAAAGAAAGAGAATGATGAGCAACAGAGGGACCGATGAAGCGGCAGAGCAAAATAATGAAAGAGCGAGCTGGTCAGACATGTGGACGTGTGCCATAAGAACATTTCTATTTCATAAGCTGCTCAAAGTGCTGATGTACAAACAATGAATAAATAATTCCATTCTTTGAACAATGTGGTCCATAGGGAGCTGAAGGAAAATAGACCTAATAATG
This sequence comes from Garra rufa, assembly GCF_049309525.1. Classification (NCBI taxonomy): domain Eukaryota; kingdom Metazoa; phylum Chordata; class Actinopteri; order Cypriniformes; family Cyprinidae; genus Garra; species Garra rufa. The sequence goes on from NC_133381.1 coordinate 22,435,100, forward strand.
GCTTTTTCATAAATAAAATACTTTTCTTCGAGACAAATACTTTAAATGCTATTTGGTAGTGCATGAAAACATTCATTATTGATACATAATCTGAAAAATGATCAATATGTCTGTTTGCATGGGGAGCCTATTACATTGTTTTTTAAAAGAGAGAGATAAAAGGGAATGTAGCATTAATAAATCAAGAGTTGGGAGAGAGACATAAAATCTTTTTCATCTGTTTGTGCTCGAGTAGCTGGACCAGAGGGACACCATCACATTTACAGATTATGAGTACAACAAACTAACATGTGGTAGAAAGAACAGCCACCTGCTAAGATGTTGGATGTGATCATTTCTACACCCAATTAGTGCAACTAATTATGCCCGTGGCTTATCCTCTTTTAAACCCCAGGTTATAAAACCCTGTTGTGCACTGAACTGCAGTGCCAAGAGTGAAAAGCGTGGTGCAGTGCTAGAAGCAGACCACCAATCATATACTAACTAAGCAATGCTTACCTCATTAAATATTAATGAGTTGCAGAATTTAAAAAAGCCAGAGTGGACTTGCGGGTGACATTTTCCTACATCAACAAACAGTTAGTGAAACATGATGAGTGCCTGTGGTGATTTGTAATCGTTCAATCAATGTTACTGGTCTCATAAATATTCAAATAAGAACGTAAAACCAGGGGTTACAAATGTAAAGTTTGGAAATCTTAAACACTGACTTGGATTGACTAACCCAGTAAAAAGTGAAACAAGATAGCCCAGCATTAGATCTACCTCGTGAATGATTCATTCTTCTGAGACACAAGGTTTCATTAAAGCAGTTGATTCAGTTCACAATACCAGTCTGAATGATTCATGCGAATGCGGTTCTCAAATTCAGTTTGCTGCAATGGCAGGGAAGATTCTTTGCTGAAAAAAAAAAAAAACAGCTAAAACCAGCCTAGGCCTAACCTTAGCTGGTTTAAGCTGGAAGTAGCTGGCTTTAGCTGGTCTCCCAGCCTGGCCAGCTAAGACCAACCTGACCAGGCTAGGAAAAGGGCCAAAACGCCTCTAAAACTGGTTTTAGCATTTTTTTCAGCAGGGTAATCAATGATGAAAGATTTGAAATAACATTGAAATGCAACACATGAAAATTTGTATTGCTATATGCAACTATAATTACCAGAACGCATTAGCATCAGTGGTTCACTTGCTCAGTGGGAGTTACTGTCATTACCGTTAGTTACTCCAGCTACAGCCTACCGTTTGCTAGCTAACCCTCATGTAAATGCATATTACCTGGAGCCTATTTGACAGTTGTGAGAGGCTGCAATTTTTCCCGCAAGTGGGCATGGTTTCAGCGCCGACAGGCACACCTCCAGTCCAGCGTTTGAGAGCAGAGAGTGTTTTCACGATGCGTCATCAAATGGCGATTTTGGCGACACTTAACATAAACAATTGACACTGAAAGCCTAAAGTTATAACAAATCAAGGAGAAGAGTGCAAAAAATTGTCTGAGGAACAAAATGCGCTTGTGGTTGGCCGAAGTCAACCAGGATTTCCAGGGCAAGAATCTTGAAAACATTCGTGTTTGTTCTTATCATTTCCAGTCAGGTAGGTGAAATATTATTAATAATAATAATAATAATAATTTGTTACATTTATATAGCGCTTTTCTAGACACTCAAAGCGCTTTACAGTGTCGGGGGTATCTCCTCATCCACCACCAGTGTGCAGCATCCACCTGGATGATGCAACGGCAGCCATAGTGCGCCAGAACACCCACCACACACCAGCTTACTGGTGGAGAGGAGACAGAGTGATGAAGCCAATCAGAATATGGGGATGATTCAGAGGCCATGATGGTCAGAGGCCAATGGGCAAATTTGGCCAGGATGCCGAGGTCACACCTCTACTTTTTTCGAAAGACATCCTGGGATTTGTAATGACCACAGAGAGTCAGGACCTCGGTTTAACGTCTCATCCGAAGGACGGTGCTTTTTGGCAGTATAGTGTCCCCTTCACTATACTGGGGTGCTAGGACCCACACAGACCACAGGGTGAGCACCCCCTGCTGGCCTCACTAGCACCTCTTCCAGCAGCAACCTAGTTTTCCCAGGAGGTCTCCCATCCAGGTACTGACCAGGCTCAACCCTGCTTAGCTTCATTGGGCGACCAGTCTCGGGCTACAGGGTGATATGGCTACCGGGTCCAAATATCAGACTAATATCTTAATTAATACTACTTGTACGTATCTTTTCCACCTATTAACTTTAGTTTGTCAAAATATTGCACCCTTTCTTGCTTACTAAAACCATCTCTATATGATTTAGCAGCATCCACATGTTTTCCCATGGTTTAGACAGCATAAAATAGCAGAACAACGTATTTAGTAGTACATTAACCATGCAATCCATGCTGTTGTTTACATCCAGGTAAAACTGACCAAATCATGACGCAAGTGCAAACCCTCTATACTGCATTTTTTTTTTTTTTTACCAGATTTTGATAGCTTTTAGAACTTGTAGTTTTTTTATCATTCAAATTTGATTGGGTGGTTAATAACCAACCTGATCCAGTGATGAAAACACACCTGTGGGGCGAAATACGTACCAATAAGTACATATCACTGCAGTTTCCAACAGAAATGTCCACTGAGTGGTGCTAAAAGAGTGTCTGTTTTTTTTCCCTTCGGAACAGATGAACGTTACATATGGTTCATTTTATGTGACGTTGGTTTTGTATGTGTCACTGCAGTTCTGACTTGAAATGTCCACTGAGTGATGCTAGAACTCTAATGCTCTGTGGCATTTTAAAATAATGTACCATCTGCACTACACCAAAACCTACCCAGCCAGCAATGACTTGTGGGGCCCAGCTGGGTTAACTACGGGTTCCATGGGAACTGTGTGGGCATGGGCTTTGGCTGGGTGAAATCAGCGGGTCCCATGTAGGTTTTGTAGTATGAGTCCCACATAGGAAGCCCATATGAGCTGATTACATGGGTCACATAAGGGACAGGCATGGGCCAAGTGGGCATGGGTTTGATCTGGGAACACATATATGGGTCTTGCATGACATATTTATGGGCCAAGTGGGCATGGGTTTTATCTGGGAATGCATATATGGGTCCTGCATGGCATATTTATGGGCCAAGTGGGCATGGGTTTGAACTGGGAATGCATATATGGGTCCTGCATGGCATATTTATGGGCCAAGTGGGCATGGGTTTGAACTGGAAATGCACATATGGGTCCTGCATAGAATTTTTATAGGCCAAGTGGGCATGGGTTTGAACTGGGAACACAAATATGGGTCCTGCATGACATATTTATGGGCCAAGTGGGCATGGGTTTGATCTGGGAATACATATATGGGTCCTGCATGACATATTTATGGGCCAAGTGGGCATGGGTTTGAACTGGGAATGCATATATGGGTCCTGCATGACATATTTATGGGCCAAGTGGGCATGGGTTTGATCTGGGAATACATATATGGGTCCTGCATGACATATTTATGGGCCAAGTGGGCATGGGTTTGAACTGGGAATGCATATATGGGTCCTGCATGACATATTTATGGGCCAAGTGGGCATGGGTTTGAACTGGGAATGCATATATGGGTCCTGCATGACATATTTATGGGCCAAGTGGGCATGGGTTTTATCTGGGAATGCATATATGGGTCCTGCATGGCATATTTATGGGCCAAGTGGGCATGGGTTTGAACTGGGAATGCATATATGGGTCCTGCATGGCATATTTATGGGCCAAGTGGGCATGGGTTTTATCTGGGAATGCATATATGGGTCCTGCATGGCATATTTATGGGCCAAGTGGGCATGGGTTTGAACTGGAAATGCACATATGGGTCCTGCATAGAATTTTTATAGGCCAAGTGGGCATGGGTTTGAACTGGGAACACAAATATGGGTCCTGCATGACATATTTATGGGCCAAGTGGGCATGGGTTTGATCTGGGAATACATATATGGGTCCTGCATGACATATTTATGGGCCAAGTGGGCATGGGTTTGATCTGGGAACGCATATATGGGTCTTGAATGGCATATTTATGGGCCAAGTGGGCATGGGTTTGAACTGGGAATGCACATATGGGTCCTGCATGACATATTTATGGGCCAAGTGGGCATGGGTTTGATCTGGGAACGCATATATGGGTCCTGCATGACATATTTATGGGCCAAGTGGGCATGGGTTTGATCTGGGAATACATATATGGGTCCTGCATGACATATTTATGGGCCAAGTGGGCATGGGTTTGATCTGGGAACGCATATATGGGTCTTGAATGGCATATTTATGGGCCAAGTGGGCATGGGTTTGAACTGGGAATGCACATATGGGTCCTGCATAGAATTTTTATAGGCCAAGTGGGCATGGGTTCGATCTGGGAATGCATATATGGGTCTTGAATGGCATATTTATGGGCCAAGTGGGCATGGGTTTGATCTGGGAACGCATATATGGGTCCTGCATGACATATTTATGGGCCAAGTGGGCATGGGTTTGAACTGGGAATGCATATATGGGTCCTACATGGCATATTTATGGGCCAAGTGGGCATGGGTTTGAACTGGGAATGCACATATGGGTCCTGCATAGAATTTTTATAGGCCAAGTGGGCATGGGTTTGAACTGGGAACACAAATATGGGTCCTGCATGACATATTTATGGGCCAAGTGGGCATGGGTTTGATCTGGGAATACATATATGGGTCCTGCATGACATATTTATGGGCCAAGTGGGCATGGGTTCGATCTGGGAATGCATATATGGGCCTTGAATGGCATATTTATGGGCCAAGTGGGCATGGGTTTGATCTGGGAACGCATATATGGGTCCTGCATGACATATTTATGGGCCAAGTGGGCATGGGTTTGAACTGGGAATGCGTATATGGGTCCTACATGGCATATTTATGGGCCAAGTGGGCATGGGTTTGAACTGGGAATGCACATATGGGTCCTACATGGCATATTTATGGGCCAAGTGGGCATGGGTTTGATCTGGGAACGCATATATGGGTCCTGCATGACATATTTATGGGCCAAGTGGGCATGGGTTTGATATGGGAATACATATATGGGTCCAGCATGACATATTTATGGGCCAAGTGGACATGGGTTTGATATGGGAATACATATATGGGTCTTGCATGACATATTTATGGGCCAAGTGGACATGGGTTTGAACTGGGAATACATATATGGGTCCTGCATTACATATTTATGGGCCAAGTGGACATGGGTTTGATATGGGAATACATATATGGGTCTTGCATGACATATTTATGGGCCAAGTGGGCATGGGTTTGATCTGGGAACGCATATATGGGTCTTGAATGGCATATTTATGGGCCAAGTGGGCATAGGTTTGATCTGGGAACACATATATGCGTCTTGAATGGCATATTTATAAGCTAAGTTTGGTTTGAACTGCAGTTTTACTAATTTACTAATTTTACAGAAAATAACTAACTTTTTTACAGTAGTTTTCTGTGATTTCAAATTACATTCATAACTTAGTAATATATTACTAATAGTGGTGGGCCGTTATTGGCGTTAACGTGCTGCGTTAACGTGAGACTCTTATCAGGCGATAAAAAGAATATCGCCGTTAATCTATTCTCAAAGTTGGGTTGGGAACTGGGTCTAAACTACGCAAGATATGATGACTTTCACCTTGATATTTTAGTGCGCATGACGTATACCTATAGCCACTGTAGGAGGTGAGAACGAGTCTTCAACCTGTGTGTATGCCTACTGTGAGTGTGAAATGACCACATCAAACGAGACGTGCAAACATGGATGCACCTATGAAGCCGCTGGGTTTGCTTCAGGGCAGGTGCGTTGCTAGACCCTGCACGTGCCCCAGTAAAATCTCAAATTTGAGTTATAATTTACTTTGAGAATCCCGAAATAAAGACATTAAACTATATGCAACAACTGAATTGACGCTTCTAAAAGCAACGCAGTTTAATCGAAGACTATGCACACAGATATCCATGCCCGCACGCGTCTGTGTATTTAAGGGGAACGCGCACGTCATGCAGCCTTTTGCGCAGAAGTACTTGGTTACACAAGTTTGTATAGTTAATTATGTTGTAAATGCAATTGTCAAGCAGTTTGTGATGCATTTTGGAAACAGGAGATGAGTGCCTGGTCTAATGTGCCACCTGGCTTGAGAAACCCATTCTCAAAGACTACCTTTTAGTCATTATTTATAGCACACATATTCGGATAGCCTTCAGCAGAATTCAAATTAGCCATTTTAATCTAGATTAATCTAGATTAATTTCAAAATTACAGTGAGATTAATCTAGATTAAAAAAAAAATCTATGCCCACCACTAATTACTAACAATATCTGTAAACTAACAACTTGACTGTTATTTTAGGTCCTATATCATTAAAGGCAAATTACATTTTTTTTCTTTTTTATACAGGAAAATTACTTTTACAGTATTTTTTGTGTTATTTTAAATTGTTAAAAACTTTGTAAAATTACAAACAATATCTGTAAATTAACAACTTAACTATTATTTTAAGTATTATTCCATTAATGACAAATTACAGGAATTCTTTTTTTTTTGCAGTATTTTTTCTGTTTTCTTAAATTACTTACACATTGACATAAAATTACAAAAACAATCTGTAATTAAATAATGTAGCTCATTAAGGTTTATGTCTATACTAACAATTTAATGTTCTTTTTGTACACCGTGTTCCAAATTATTATGCAAATTGGATGTAAGTGTTATAAACATAAAAAAAAAATGTTTTTCAATTAAACTCATGGATGGTATTGTGTCTCATGGCTCTTTGGATCACTGAAATGAATCTCAGACACCTGTGATAAATAGTTTGCCAAATGAGCCCAATTAAAGGAAAATTACTTAGGAAAGGATGTTTCACATTATTAAGCAGGCCACAGGTTTCAAGCAATATGGGAAAGAAAAAAGATCTCTCTGCTGCCGAAAAGTGTCAAATAGTACAATGCCTTGGACAAGGTATGAAAACATTAGATATTTCACAAAAACTTAAGTGTGATCATTGTACTGTGCAGATTTGTGGCTGATTCAGAGCACAGACTGGTTTGTTCAGGAAAAGGCAGAATGAGGACGGTTTCTGCCAGACAAATTCATCAGATTAAGAGAGCAGCTGCTAAAATGCCATTACAAAGTAGAAAACAGGTATTTGAAGCTGCTGGTGCCTCTGGAGTCCCGCGAACATCAAGATGTAAGATGCTTCAGAGGCTTGCAGTTGAGCATAAAACTACTATTCGGCCACTCCTAATAATGCTCACAAGCAGAAATGGTTGCAGTGGGCCCAGACATACATGAAGACTAATTTTCAAACAGTCTTGTTTACTGATGAGTGTCGTGCATCTTTGGATGGTCCAGATGGATGGAGTAGTGGATGGAACATGTCCCAACAAGGCTGCGACGTTAACAAGGTGGCGTTTTGGGCTGGAATCATAGGGAGAGAGCTGGTAGGTTCCTTTAGGGTCCCTGAAGGTGTGAAAATGACCTCGGCAAAGTATGAAAATGAGAAACTCATTGTGTGGCCACCATCCTCCCCTGACCTCAACCAGATTGAGAACCTTTGGAGCATCCTCAAGCAAAAGATCTATTAGGTTGGGAAGCAGTTCACATTGAAACAGCAGCTCTGGGAGGCTATTCTGACATCCTGCAAACATATTCCATCAGAAACTCTCCAAAAACTCACAAGTTCAATGGATGCAAGAATTGTGATAGTGATATCAAAGAAGGGGTCCTATGTTAAGATGTAACTTGCCCTGTTAGGATGTTTTTGATTGAAATAGCTTTTGATTTCAGTAAATATGACCACCTAATGCTGCAAATTCAGAAAATGCCAATTTTCAGTTCTTTACAACCTATAAAATGTTTTAACTCTGTTGTGAATAATAATTTGGAACAGTGCATTTTCAGTTTTTTATTTTTGAAATAAATACTGTTATCATTAGGAGGTTTGTTCAATAAAATTCAAATTATACCCTATGGTTGATAACTTAAAAAATTATACTGACTGTCATTTGCATTGACTAATTATGAAAATCGGAGAAAGATATCATTTGCATAATAATTTGGAACACGGTGTAATTTGAAAGTAAATCTTATTAGTTTTTATTTAGGTGTATTTTACATTAAAACTCTGTAATTCTAAAAAGTAGAATATGTATAAAATAGAAAATCAGTCTTAAAATCCACAAATCATGTAACCATGCAATAAAAATGTATTGCATTACATTTTTTTTATTTTTATAAAGAAAAAAATAACCAATAAAGAGTGAGTGTATAATTTATTTGCATTAGTCGTGTCAAAAAGCAATACCACAGTAGTCCAAATGACAATACGTTTGCAGTCCTCTCTGGTGGAATATACAGTAGGATGATAATTTAGTGTGGGAAGCAGCGCATAATTCAAGTTGTTAAATGCTGAAAAAGCTAATGACGCGCTTTCTTATTTAAATCACGCATTACCGGCTGAAACAGCCAATGAGCGTTTGATTATCGCTGCCTTTGATTATTCTGGCCAATGACTAGTAGGGAGCCGTTTCCCGGTTAAATTTGAATATGCTGATCGGCTTCTGTTGCAGTCTGTTTCGGTCATTTCTCTAGCAACGGCTTTCACGTGGTAGTGATGTGCGATACCACTGGTTTCCTATCCGATCCGATACCAAGTAAAATGAAGGCGAGTATCGCCGATACCGATCCGATACCGATACTTTGCCCAAAAATAACTGTTTGGGAAATTAAAGTAACAAGTGTCCTTAAAAGTGTCACTTCATACTGAATACGAGTTATATTACGGGTTTTTGTTTATTGATGAAGAATTATCATACAAAAAAGAGCCAACTTACATATTTATTAACAGCATCTGAGCATGTATATCTTAAAACGCCTGCCTGAACATCTTAACAAATGTACTGTTAAGTCCAATGCAGCCTTGTCAATGTAATTTAAATGATCTACTCTGCAGATAACATTACCTAACTACTGTAAATCTGGGCCGGCTGAATTGATGTGCGATTATCTCAGGGACACATTTTACTCCAAGCTGAACTATTGCAGACATTTTGTTCATTTAATTATTTCATTACTTATTTCATATAACCAAAGTTCTAAACCAATTTTGTTTTAAGAATTCAGGGAACTGCCGTAGTTTTGTCACAAAAACCCAAGCCCCCAAAATACAGCCACATCGCCACATTTTCTCCCTCTGTACCTGCATAGTGCCTGCCTGCTGACTCTGAAATCGATGTCTGTCTCGCCCTAGCAGCACCTGTGCCTCTCCTTTCCTCCTCTTCTGACCGCCTTGTCATGACGTCGTCATATTCTGTCTTGTGTAGATGTTTAATTAGGTTTATGGTATTACCACAGTACCTCACTGTTTTGTAACACGTGTCACAAAACACATCGTTTGAGTTTATAGAAGTGAAGTTTAACTTCGCTTGCGTTCACCCATATCCAATCCGCCGGACTGACAGCGTCACTGAACAACATGTGCAAGCGGACTGAGAGGCTACTAGCGTGCCGTGCTCTGCAGTTGTACATTTTACGCACATGACTTGGCAGGCGGAAGAACAAGTAGTTCTGACTAACTTGGCATTATTCAGATAAAATAGGGTAATTGTGGTTACTTTCCTCTGTATTTCTATTTCCAATAAACTACATATTTGCTCCAAATTACTGAAATATCGATATTTTGATAAGATAATCGATTCTAGAACATACAAAGCTGGTATCGGAGATATCGATATTTTAGTATCGATCCGCACATCACTATCACGTGGATTATTTTACGTCTGACTGTTTAATTCATATTTTGAGCGAGTTTTGGTTGTGGGATGAAGATTGAGAACAAACAAACGCGAATATGGACTTTTACCAGCAGCTAAAGATCATGCAAACTGCAAAAGGTAAGTACCTTTTACTATTATATAAAGTTCTATAGACTGTTACGCTAGTTACATTAAGGTACTGAAGTGATATACTAATCGCGATTACATATCTTAGTATCCTACCAGTGTGTGTTACTGTGTTTTGTTAGTATTAACTAATACTGTTAGCTGCGGCTAGGCGCTAACGTTATATTTATGTCTTGCCGAACATATGTAGTGAAAGAAATCTGCAGCTCACTTGAATGGTCAAATACAGACAGTTTACTTAAGATGTAACTGACCTAAATACAGTCACTAATGTTTTGATTCAAGATTAACAAACCAGGTTAGGTGTCAGTTACTGGATCTGTGCATTTTCTTCTTAAAGTTACAGCAGTATAATTAAGCCTAAAGTTACCAGTCGGTCTTAATTATAATCAAACAACAAAATACTAAAGAGAAAATCATTAAATGTACTTAACTTGCCTTTGTATTAGTCCTATTGTTTGTAACTACTTTGATCGTATGTTGAATGAAATACAATATTATAAATAACTATACTGTGATATATTACTATTGTGAAATAATATGGTCATATCGTGCACCCATGCTAGTTTTAAGATCAAACTCATAAAATGTGACAGAACTTTAAAATGAGTAACCTGAGAACACTGTTATGTGAACTCATCTGACAGAGAGAGGACCTGAGTGATCATTGGACTCCACGGAGAAGAATACTATATGTAAACCAGGATTTTGGATCAGCTGTGCAGATTTGGTATGGAGCCGGTGAGTACATTTTCGCAAGCCCATGTCTGTCAGTAAGTAGATAATGTCAAACAAATTAATTTTAATTTAATTGATTGCTTGTGTGTGTGTTTCCCCTTATGATCCAGAAGTTTTGGGAATGAAAATCTTCTAATCTTCAGAGGAAGTAAGTATTCATTTCTAACATTAAGATTCTACATCATGTCATTCTTAACATTAAGACACACTAACATAAATTTATTTTTAAAGGAAAGTTCGTAGTATTTTTCTTCAGTTTTTGTTTTAAATTTGTTTTTGTTTTGTTTTTTACCCCCAGCTGATTCAGCTGATTCCTGGCCATTTGGAGGAGGACTGCTCTTCATCTGGTGTGTCTGTCACTTCTGGTGCAGAGTCATGGACCTTTTGTTGTATGTTTTGGTTTCACTTATTCTCACACTACATTAATTATCAGAGCTACAGTGGTGCCCAAAATTATTAGAACACTAGTATTTAAACTACCTTAACTAATGGTTTAAACTTATTTCATTTGCTATAGTGTGTCAGTATGAAATATCAGTTTACATTTCCAAGCGTTCATTTTGCCATTAATTATAATAATCAGTGACACAATAAGTATGAAAACAAACAGCGCTTCACACAGAGGTCTTATCTCATCATTTAAATCCAGAAGAACTGTGGCAACATCTCCAAGATGCTTAAAGAAACCTACCAGCAAAGCAGTACTGTTAAAAGTTTTAAGCACTTGTGTACAAATTCTGTAAAATGAGAATGTTGATAAAAATGTCATAAATGTTTTCTTTATCAATTAACTTCTTTTAACTAAATTAAATCAACATTTGGTGTGACCATCATCTTGTGTTTAAAGCAGCTTTTGCACTTGGTGCACTTGCGGATAGTTTTTCAGGTTTGCAGGTGGGTCTCTTGAAGCATCTTGGAGACGTTGCCACAGTTCTTCTAGATTTAATCTGTCTCAGTTCTGTTTCTTCATGCCATTCTGTGCAGAATGGATGATGATAAGATCAGATCTCTGGAGCACTGGCTGTTGTCAAACAAAAATCTTACTGGATTATTACATTTAATGGCAAAATTAATGTTTAGAAATATAAAATAAATTACCCATTGAAACACTACAGCAAAAGATAGACATGACTGAATTAAAATCATTTTTAGCTGGTAAAAACACTAGTGTTCTAATAATTTTGTACACCACTGTATATGGAGCCCATAGGAGTCAGTAGAATATTGTGGATTCAAATAAAATGATGTGGATGAAATAGAAATGCATTTTCAGTTAAATTTCACCTCGGAGCTCTGAATAACTGGTAATGAAAAATTCAATAATCTAAATTTACATCTGAAACTAATAAAATTGTTAATCTTGACAATTTTGTAGATGTATTGGTTTTGTATTTATTCAGTTTTAAAGGACTAGTTCAATTCTGACACAAATATTTCCTGCTGATAATTTACTCACCCCTGTGTCATTCAAGATGCTTGTGTCTGTCTCTTTTTCTGTCAAAAAGGTTTTTGAGGAAAACATTCCAGGATTTTTCTCCATATTTAAATGGGAGCCAAGGGGTTGAAGGTCCAAATTTAATTGTCAATGCAGCTTCAAAGGGCTCTACATCATCCCACCCAAGGAATAAGGGTCACTGGGAACTTGTAAAGCCCTTTGAAAGCTGTATTGAAATTTTGAAACCTTTATCCTTGACCTTAATCCCACTGAAGTCCACTATATGGAGAAAAATCCTGAAATCTACTCCTCAAAAACTTTACTTTCTTTTTGACTTAAAGAAAGAAAGATATGAACATCTTGGATTACATGGGGGTGAGTGAATTATCAGGAAATATTTTCTAATAGTTTTAAGGTAAACATATATTTAATTAAATGTTTTAATGAAACTGTCCCGTGTTCTTTTAATTTAATTGTGCTGTATTTCTTAAAAAAATAGCTGAAATGTAAAATGTAAATTTTATATGGCATTTGCACAGACTTTGTATTGCAGACTGTTTTTTGTCTTTTAAATAAAAATGTTAATTGTCCACCTTGAGCATGCTTTGACACTTTATTGAAGGTTTTTTATTGTAATTATTTGGGGGGGTGCTGCCAGGGCGTCCGGGTGTGTGGCTAGGGCGAGGGGGCGGATTCCGGCACATCCCGGGGGGGCGTCTGGGGCGGCCTGGACCTCCTGGGCGTTGGCTGGCCCCCATGTGGATCCCGGGTGCAAACCCACTTTAAACCCCTTTGGGCAGGTGGGGACCAAATGGGTCTGTCATGAATTGGCCAATTAAGACCCACATAAGACCCTTACAGATCCCACTTAAAACCTACCTGGGCATCCACGGCGTGCCCCCATGTGGATCCTGGGTGCAAGCCCACTTTAAACCCCTACAGACTGGTGGGCCCCAAATGGGTCTGACATGTATTGCCCGGTTAAGACCCACATAAGACCCTTACAGATCCCACTTAAAACCCATCTGGGCATCCACGGCTGGCCCCCATGTAGATTCCGGGTGCAAGCCCACTTTAAACCCCTACAAACTGGTGGGCCCCAAATGGGTCTGACATGTATTGCCCAGTTAAGACCCACATAAGACCCTTACAGATCCCACTTAAAACCCATCTGGGCATCCACGGCTGGCCCCCATGTGGATCCCGGGTGCAAGCCCACTTTAAACCCCTACAAACTGGTGGGCCCCAAATGGGTCTGACATGTATTGCCCAGTTAAGACCCACATAAGACCCTTACAGATCCCACTTAAAACCCATCTGGGCATCCACGGCTGGCCCCCATGTGGATCCCGGGTGCAAGCCCACTTTAAACCCCTACAGACTGGTGGGCCCCAAATGGGTCTGACATGTATTGCCCAGTTAAGATCCACATAAGACCCTTACAGATCCCACTTAAAACCCATCTGGGCATCCACGGCTGGCCCCCATGTGGATCCCGGGTGCAAGCCCACTTTAAACCCCTACAAACTGGTGGGCCCCAAATGGGTCTGACATGTATTGCCCAGTTAAGATCCACATAAGACCCTTACAGATCCCACTTAAAACCCATCTGGGCATCCACGGCTGGCCCCCATGTGGATCCCGGGTGCAAACCCACTCTTTGGGCAGGTGGGGCCCAAATGGGTTTGGCATGAATTGCCCAATTAAGACCCATGCAGTACCCTTACAGGTCCCACTTAGTAAGTCTGGGCTTCCACGGCTGGCCCCAATGTAAATCCCGGGTGCAAGCCCATAATGGGGCCCACATTTGCCGCCCATGAAGCCCTCATCTGGGCCCCACATGTCATTGCTGGCTGGGTACCCGATAGAATGAACAAAAGCAAGTGACGTAAAAGCACAATCGCAAACATGCCGTTTTAGCTTGTTTTTCAAACTCATCTTTCAGCTCTTTCATCATGAGTCATGTTTTTCACAGAATTCACACCCACGGATTCCACATCTTAATTCCAATTCTATGCTGGCAGGCTACCGAGCAATCATGTTACGTCTGGAAAGCGAAACATATGGAGCTGTAATCATAACTGTGTGTGAAAACAATTACAAGTGCTCACTGTTTTATCAAGTACTTTCATTTAGTGTTCATTTCTGTTGAAAACGGCAGTGATATGTACTTATTGGTACGTATTTCGCGCCTGGCGAAAAAGTTCCCAGGTATGTTTTCGGCATGAGTTCAGGTAGCTAATAACATATTTTTCTGTGTTGTGACAAACTCATAACATTTTTTTTTCTCTTTGTTTGGCTTAGTATTGGATTTGATAACTCATATGTTTTAATTTATTTGAATTGTGTTCATTGTTCAAGAGACCGCAATAATACAAATACAAAAAAGATTTGAATTGCGACTGCGTGGTGTAAATAGACTTATGTTGTGTATTATCCCTTTTATAACACTTCTTCTGTGTTCTTTTTTTTAGGCTTGAAATCTCAATTAGATGAGAAAAAACATCTATTACATTTAAAAATTGTAAAAATGGGTAAGCAAATACTGACAAAATAATGAATTTGTACAATCTTTTCAGTTTCTGGAAAACTGGAAGGTTGTTGGCTCAATCCACACCACATTAAAAAGCAAATCATACGCTTTGTGCAAAAGCAAGAGTAAAGAACATTTACACAAGCTATTTTAAATCATTAGATAAGTTATCCTGTGCTACAAAAGAGAGTCCACAACAGGTTAGTTTTTGTATCAATAAATGTGTTCTACAAGGAAAAATGAAAGAGCTTTTTTTCCTGAGGAATACTAATAGATTAAAAGCAGCAAGCTGATGGCTCCCTTTGTCATACAGTTGCAGACAGAGATAAAGAAGCAATTCCGGAGGCGTTTGATAGAGGATTGGTATTTGGTTTTCATACACAGGAGCCACTGGTATGTAGCCGAAGATGCGGTGGGAGTGGTCATCACTCACGGACGCTCGGTGCCCAGGGTGTAGACTCCTGCTGCTACTAAGTCACCATAGACTGATGATAGTGTCAGCCACAGAACAATCTGCATTCATCATTTCTTATCTGCTGGGCCGCTGTGCTGATCCGGGAGATGCCTACTCTTGCTGCTGCAGGGTCAAGGACTGCATGATTGAGTTGAGTGTGTGTGTTGCTTTTTGACCCATACAGCCTACTCCCAGTCCTGGAATTGCTTGTGATCAAAATGACATGACGTGTTAATGCACCACGGAAACAAACCGAGCACCCAAGAGCAGACATGTAAGAGGATTGTCCCAGTTACTGTCACTTTGGGAGGTTAAGTACTTGTCTATATACAGTATTAGAGTCTACATGTTAGGAATCTGTAAGTATATGTGTCAGTTTTATGGATGTAAAGGGTCTTCACGGGCAAGCAATAACACAATGCTATCATTGTCCGAGGGACAGGTCATTTCCGAGCATCGTCCTCAAATACAGAGCTCAGTACTCAATCAGAGAAATAGGAGGCCTGACCTTCACTGTGTCCACACTTTCTCTGTCACGTAAATATGTCCCTGCAGCAGGGTTACAGAGATGTTCAGGAATGTGTTGATTGCTTGCTCTTGGCCAACAGTGCAAATATCTAGTCAAGTAGTAGTTGAAAAATCTCGTACAAAACAGTCTAACAGTTCTAACATAACATATTTGGAAAAGGCTACATGGATGAACAGTAAGATGCACAACATGTAAGGGATAATGTACAGGCAGCCGGTAGTTATCGCAGAAATAAGCCCCGACAGTGTGATCAGGACCCGACGCGAAGTATCACACTGAAGGGGCTTATTTCGCGATAACTACCGGCTGCCTGTACATTATCCCGCTTATTACACGGCTACTTGCCACATAAGGAAAAAACTGGACATGAATATGAATTTGAAACCTTTTATTGGCATATTTGTTTTAAATTAACATTTTTATCCTTCCGCGAAACGATATAGTACCACGTGACTAACATTCAAATTATGTACGTTAGTAAGACAATTTAAATAGATTAATGTCGAAATTTTCCATTGTTAAATGTGGTTGTCCAGTGTTTGTCACAAGATGGCGCCAAACGGTAATCTTTGTTGGCACGGAGGGATTTTAAACATACAAGTAGTACCGGCTATGCGTTATTACTTTGGAGTGGTGATTATTTGAAAAGAACGAACCTGCAAATGTCTCAACTGACCAATCAGAATCAAGCATTCCAAAGAGCCGTGTAATAAGCATCTACAAAACAGATAAGGTGATTTTTTTTTCATTTTAAGCCAACTTCAAACTCCAAAACAGCACAAAAAGAACAACCAGGAATAAATAAAAAATGACATATACAATACATTTATGTAAGGATCAGACTAAAATGTAAGTCTTTTTTAAGGACAATTTTCCCCTCTAGTAGGCTTGCGGAATTATCTTCTTTATGTGGGTTGTGCATTGGGATGGCTCTTTAACCCAGATAAATCTCATGTTTTGAGGTGTATGTGTGGGCTGTTAGTCAACACACCAGTGTGATATTCACTGTACTTCGGAATTACAGATACTATGTTATGAAAGTATGAAAAAAAAAAAAAAAATTCGGAAAATGTCATCTGAACAAGTAAGTAACAACGCAAGTTTTGTTCTGACTATAGTTTTTTGAAATAATAAATTGTCAATGCCACTGTGAAAATTATTATTATTGTTATACCTACCATAAAAATAGCTATACCTATGCAAGCATTTGTCCTATCAACATGAAAATCGCTGTACACTGTCTTGGACATTTTATTATCTCAAAAAGACATGGCTGCCATTAGCTGATGAAGTTTGAACACGTATTAAACATGGTTAATGGAGGCTGATCGGAACAAAACTCGGTGGGCCTGTTTGACTCATGGCCCCAAAGGTCTGTGAGAAATTTGAAAGAAATCAGCCACTGGGGATGATATCATGATTTTCAGGGGTGTGGATGATTCTACATTGTGCGTTTTTTCACACATACATGTGATAATCATGTTATAAGACAGAACTCCTAATTCTGGACTACTTTGCTTCTAGAACCACTGTTGTCAATCAAATTGTTTGTTAAATGATTGAGAAGAAGTAAAAACCTACTTTTGCTTACTAGTCCTTGTTTTTTTGCTTAGTCTGAAAAAAAAAGCAGTACAAATCTCTGGACACTCTAGGTCAATAATTATCCCCAAAAATGTAGGCCTAAAGCTATAACGGGGTTGTTTAGAAAAGGGGCCTGTCCGAATTTACCCCAAATCCTATAAAGCCTAAAGGAAAACTCAAAACTTCATGAAACCTAGTGAGCACATACATTTTGTTGTCTGCGCATGAGAAGAGGAGCAAAGAATAGGAAGATGCCTGTGGAAGAATAAAACTTCCTATAGGCCTGTGTCTTTGTCCTCTTCACTTTAGCTCTGATGCATTTGAGGCTATTAGTAGACCACAGCTATTGAAAGAGCCTACAAACAGCAGAGACAACAATAGATGGCATCCTGGTTAATTCACTCATAAGCATTTGTAGAAGAAAGTTGTTGTGCAATTTCTGTCATGCCCCAATCTAAAGATCAGGTGTGGTGCGTTTGCGCCCTAAATTTAAGAAATGGTATGTTTATTCTTGACGCTTGCCAAAGAGGATTAATATACTTGTCGTGCTGTGGAATAAAGAAAATCAGCATTCACCTACAAGCCTATGTATTATATTACTTTATTTGTCTGTCTAAGCAAGTAAAGTGAGGGCAGAATAAGAGACGTGCTGAGTGTGTCTAGACGCGGGAGAGCGTTATCGTAAATACAGCCACTAACCAAATGCAGCTGAGCAGAACGGCCGCCATGATTCACTCTGGCTCCTATATGACAGCTGATTATCAATATGAATGAACCTCCATCATTTTTCCTTCCCTGTTATCCAAGTCATCATCTTCTGGTGACATCGTGGTCACTCCTTAGAACAAAATTAGGTAGAAGGCAAATAAATATCCAGTAGCTCAGGCTTGGTTTGGACAGGGACATTTGGGAATCATTTACTTTTGTAGCAGATCTAGATATCCATTATAGTAATAGTAAACAGGGCTTCTAAAAAAGAACACATTTGAATTCAAGCTACACTGTTGAAATCTTGCTATGTTGTTTTCAAATGCCTCAAGGAATGTCTGTTGAGAAAATATGCAGCTATACATTTTTAACCACGCAATTTCTTTTCACAAACCCCCTCCAGAGAACTTTATAGGCATTGCAGTATGTGCCTTCTCAGTAATTGAATCATTACGGAAACCTCCATAAAGAGTAAATCAACAGTGTTTACTTAAAGACAAACAGAAACACATCCTACATCATTTATACTTTCTCAACATCAACTACACTCTTATTTTCACCGCCAGTTTCTGGACAAGATGACTGGCTGGTTTTTGTGGTTGAAGGTGCAACTCAGCACAACAAAACGGCATGCTCCACAACAACACACAGCTACATGTTTGGGCTAGATTAATAATTTACAAATCTGACCCTAGTTACTTTTCCTTCCTGTCTAATTAAAATAGAGCTGGTGCAACCCTTTAGATAACCCAAGCCCATACAGCAACCTCAAAAAGCATTTGGACACTATAGCCATGCTTAGAAAATGTATGAATTTCATTGATTAAAGCAGTACTATTAAAGTACTAATGACATTCAAATATTTTTCATTATGGTTTAATGGTCCAAATCCTTTTTTAAAACAACTCTAATAAGTGGTCAAACTCAATGTGCATATGAAATTTTGATCACATATTTTCTCCCTATACTCTCACCACCCATTGAGTGTCTTTATGCTGTGATGGCATCTGCTCTGAGATGGCATCTCTGACAGAGTTGGGGTGCATTACTCAACTGTGACAGCTACAACCTGTTTGACAGATGGACCTGCATCAGCTAACATACTGAACAATCTTCAGACACTCAATGCAGCATCAGGAGCACCCTGAATTTGGCATGAGAAGCAGCTCCTGTTCATTGATGCACCCTTCATTCTTTTCATATAACAGCTCATTTAGATTCCATCACCTTTGATGTTCGGACTGTCAAAATAAGTAATATTACTTACATTTTTCAGACTCATTTTGAGGACAGACAATATTTTATGTGATAAAATCAACGCTGGAACAGCTCCCTGACTCATTCCTACAGGGATTTTACACACTTTAAATTTCCAGATAATTTACTTACCCCCAAGTCATCCAAGATGTCTTTCTTTCTTCATTAGCAAAGAAATTAAGGTTTTTGAGAAAAAGATTCCTGAATTTTTCTCCATATAGTGAACTTCAATGGTGGCCAACAGGCTGAAGGTCTAAAATGCAGTTCCCCTTCAGTTGTTTCACTACGACGTTACATATGGGAACTCACCTGAGAGACCAATCATCTCTGAGCCTTATTCAAAAGGCCAATGAACATAGGCGAGTGGTATTTGCATGCCAAGCCACTCCCCCGTACATACGGGTATATAAGAGGGCGGCTTGCAACCACTCATTCAGATTTTCGCTTCAGAGCCTCTCTGTGCTCGAGCCGAACAACAGATTGAATTCCTGCGATGAATTCTCACTCTCTCCCCCGCTGGCGTGCTGGCGATCTAAAAGAGCATTTCTAAAAGAGCATTTTGGCAGCCACCAGCGGGATCTTGCGGGCTGCCGTTTTCACGGCTTTAAGAAGCCACTGCATACCAGCGAGCAGCCTCATCTGAGTGCACAGTGGTGCCGCGCTCCTCCCTGGGCAGACTGGGATAAAAGAGGGAATTTCTCAAGGCTGTGAAAGACATTCCTATGAGATGCCTTTCCGGCCGTGCGCTTCTGGGTGCGGCAGTTTCCTCACTTCGCTGGACTGACATGAACGCTGCCTCGCATACCTGGGCTGAGAGCGTGCTGAAGCAGCGTTCACGGATGGTTCGTGCGTTCATTGCGAACGCATAACCATGGTTACGCTGAAGTCCAGCCGCTGGCTCGCGAGCAGGCTCCCCTCGTCGTCTTCCCACGGCAGGTCGTTGAGCTGTCAATGTTTTTCGGCCGCCGTCGCGAGACGCGAGGGTGACATCACAGTTATTAAAAAGAGTGCAGAACGCGCCGCCGGCATCCAAAGCCCTGCGACCTTCTGCACCTCAGCGTAGCCCCGTTGAGTTCCCAGAGTTCCCTGCACGCCGGGCTGAGCGTCTCCTTTGGTACCTCCGGGTACCCCGCGGCCCTCCCCAAAAAAAAAAAAAAAAAACCCAGCTCCTCTCCCCTCACCACCCTCGCTGGCGGGGCAGTCAGGGGGTATGCGGCGATTCCCCAGGTCGAGCGCACCGTTGCGGTGCACTTATGCCCGCGCGGCGCTGCCACCTGGAGGGATCATCCACGTCTCCCGTCCGGGGCGTGCGAGCGCTCGTCCGCACTCGTGGGCAGGGTGTACCGCGCCGCTGGACAGGCTGCCACTGGCTTGCAAGCCATGGCGGCACTTCAGGTGTTCCAAGCCCAGGCGTTAAAACAGCTGCACGAGGGTCTTCCTGACCAAGGTGTGATGCAGGAACTCCGTGCCACCACCAACTTCGCCCTCTGGGCGACGAAGGTCACGGCACGTTCTCTTGGTCAGGTGATGTCCACAGCTGTGGTCCAGGAGCGACACCTATGGCTGACTCTGGCCAGATGGCAGATGTCGACACAGCACGCTTTCTCAACGCTCCTATCTCCCAGAGCGGCCTATTCGGCGACACTGTTGAGGACTGCTCAGCGGTTCTCGACAGTTCAGAAGCAGACAGAGGCCATCTTACACATCTCGCCCCGCCGCGAAGCTACCATTCCGCCGCCAGGGCCTCAACCTCCGCCTGCTCGTCGCCGAAGGCGCCCTCCTGTGGCCCCCAAGAAACAGTTCCGGGGCCCGCCGAGGCTCATGATGCCAGACTAGCGGCCCGACGTCGAGCTGGCCGCGGGAGAGCAGTGCCGCCCGCCTCTCAGGGACCGGCCAAAAACAACCGCAGGAAAGCTGCGAAGCGTCCCTGACGCGGGCAGTCCAGAGGTGATGGAGATTGCTCTTCAAAAAAAAAAAAAAAAAAAAGGAGCTAGTTTCTTCACCTCTGGAGCCGGATATCACCAGCGCGGGAACCAGGGAAGAAGGTAAGCGCTGCTTATGGCAGTCAGACTTTTCTCCAGGACGTTCATCTTTCTGGGATCAGTCCCCTTCCCTTTTTCCCCCCCAGGCTACCCCACCGCGGTCACGTTGGTCAACGCTCCCTTGATTCCCCTGGCGACTCGGCTGGGAGCCTGGCTTCAGCCTCCCAGCCCCTCGCAGTGGTTGATTCGGATGGTACGTCTCGGCTATGCGATTCAGTTCGCCAGGCGTCCGCCCAGGTACAGAGGTGTCCTTTTCACTTTTTGTCACACATGCCGTTGTGCTTCGTGCGGAGGTTGCAGTCCTACTGGCGAAGGATGCAATCAGCCCAGCCGAGATGAAGTCAGGGTTCTACAGTCCCTGCTTCATCGTGGCCAGAAAGAGCGGTGGGTTAAGACCCATCCTGGATCTCAGAGCCCTGAATCGGTCCCTTCTTAGGCTGCCGTTCAAGATGCTCATGACGAGCTGCATGCTAACATGCAACCGTCGCCAGGATTGGTTTGCAGCCATCGACCTGGAGGGCCCCTACTTTCACGTTTCGATTCTCCCTCGACACAGACCCCTTCTGCGGTTTGCTTCGAGGGTCGAGTGTGTCAGTACAAGGTGCTTCCATTTGGCCTGTCCCTCTCTCCCCCCTCAACCATCTCGACGACTGGCTTCTCATAGCTCACTCGCAAGATCTGTTGTGCCAACAGAGGGACCTGGTGCT
Organism: Garra rufa; assembly: GCF_049309525.1. Taxonomy (NCBI): domain Eukaryota; kingdom Metazoa; phylum Chordata; class Actinopteri; order Cypriniformes; family Cyprinidae; genus Garra; species Garra rufa. The sequence continues at coordinate 22,457,031 of NC_133381.1, forward strand.
TCGGCACCTCAGCCATTTGGGCCTTCAGGTCAACCGAGGGAAGAGCAAACTCTCCCCAGTGCAGAGGATGTCTTTCTCAGTGTGGAGCTGGACTCGGTCAACATGACAGCCCGCCTCACCAGCAAGAGCGCGCAGTATCATGAAATCATTCAGACACAGGACAGCGGTCCCTCTCAAAATATAGAAGCTCCTGGGGCATATGACAGCTGCAGCCACAATCATGCCGCTGAGCTTGCTTCATATGAGACCGCTTCAGCACCATCGAGTCCCGAGATGGGCATGGCACTCTGGCACACTCCGGACTGGCATTTTCCCGCAGTGTTGCCGCCTAGTCAGCCCGTGGCCCACCACGGGTTGAGATGCCATGTGCAACGAGCAAGCAGCATCGGGGCCCTCGACAGGACCTCGACTGCAGCGGCATGTCAATTGCCTCGAGTTGTTGCCTGTACTTCCGGCCCCTCGTCGCTTCCGATCGACTTTACGCCAGAAGCACGTGCTTGTTTGCACTACGACCACGTGTCACAGGTCACAACTCACCCGCCATATGCTCCTACGGAGTCGAACGTGGCAGACATCGCTACGTGCCATTCACATAAAACCAGGGAAACTCAACCGTGCAGCCGATCGGCTCTCACGGCAGTCCACCCACCCTAGAGAATGGCGACTCTACCCCGTGACAGTCCAGCTGAATTGGAGCCATTTCGGCAAGGCCCAGCTACATCTGCTCGCCCTTCCCGAATCCTCCCGTTGCCAGTTGCTTTTCCTCAACATAGTTGCACTGGCACACAGCTGGTCTCCAGGGCTTGAGTACGCCTTTTCCCCAGTGAGCCTCCTTGCACAGACCCTGTCCAAGATCAGGGAGGACGAGGAGCAAGTCCTGCTGGTTGCACCACACTGGCCCACCCAGACCTGGTTCCCAGAACCCATTCCCCTCACGGCAGCCCCTCCCTCGAAGATCCCCTTTACGAAAGACCTTCTTTCTCAGGGGATGGGCACAATTTGGCACCCCCGTCCCATGGAGCTGCTCCTGGACGAGACGCGTCAGACCTCTCCGGCCTTCCACAGGCCGTGATAGAAACTATCACTCAGTCTCGAGCTTCCTCTACTAGGCAGGCTTACGCGCTGAGGTGGGGTCTGTTCATTGACTGGTGTTCCTCTCGAGGAGAGGACCCACAGAGATGCACGATTGCAGTAGTGCTTTCCTTCCTGCAAGAGAAGTTGGAGCGCAGGCTGTCCCCTTCGACTCTCAAAGTGTACGTTGCTGCCATTGCAGAGTATCATGATGCAGTGGATGGAACATCCCTTGGTAAGCACCAACTCATCGTGAGGTTCCTGCGAGGTGCGAGAAGGATTCATCCTCCCAGACCGCACCTCATACCCTCTTGGGATCTCTCCGTCGCCCTCCGCGGCCTACGGGAAGCCCCATTCGAGTCACTTGCGTCAGTTGAGCTGAAATTCCTGTCACTTAAGACAGCGCTCCTGACTGCACTGGCCTCCATCAAGAGGGTAGGGGACCTACAAGCCTTCTCTGTCAGCGAAACGTGCCTTGAGTTCGGGCCCGGAGATGCTCACGTCATCCTGAGACCCCGGCCCGGTTATGTGCCCAAGGTTCCCACCACGCCCTTCCGCGATCAGGTGGTGAACCTGCAAGCTCTGCCCCCGGAGGAGGCAGACCCAGCTTCTGCGCTGCTGTGCCCTGTTCGTGCTCTGCGCTTATACGTAGTCCGTACTCGCCACTTCAGATGCACTAGCAGCTCTTTGTCTGCTTCGGAGGTCAGCAGAAAGGGAATGCTGTCTCCAAACAGAGGTTGGCCCATTGGGTGGTGGAAGCCATCTCCCTGTCTTACTTGTATCAGGGAGAGCCATGCCCCTTAGATGTTCGTGCCCACTCCACTAGGAGTGTTGCCTCATCCTATGCGTTGGCTCATGGCGCCTCACTAGCAGATATCTGTAGAGCTGCCGGCTGGGCGACACCTAATACCTCGCTAGGTTCTACAACCTTCGCGTAGAGGCCTTTTCCTCCCGTGTCTTAACATAGACTTCAGGTGAGCGGGAGGACGGCTTGCTGCGCCATTCCCACGTGGATCCGTGCGCCATATTCCCAGAATGTTCCCTCCGGCGAACCCTGGGTCCTCCATGCCCTGCAGTCAGGCCTAGATGCGGAGTAGTTCCTGACTGTGATCCTGCCTGGGTCTCCTTCGCCCCGCAGGTTGTGGCTATATTTTTCAATATTTCCAGCGGAGAAGACCGCTGTTTCCCTCGTGTATCCCTAAAAGCTTTATGGATATATTGAATTATTCTCATTACCACATGTAAAGATCTCATGTGCTCCGCCCCCCCAACCCATGCTTCAGTACATCTGGCATCCCTGTGGGGCCCCCTCTACTGGCCCCCAGGGCGTTGGGAAGGTTACGTTACAATTTCCATCTGCTGACACGTCCGCCTGTCAGCAGGGTCGTGGCCTGTTCCGTGGGTCTGTTCCCATATGTAACGTCGTAGTGAAACGACTGAAGGGGAACGTCTAGGTTACGAAGGTAACCCTCGTTCCCTGAAGGAGGGAACGGAGACGTTACATCCCCTGCCACGACCCTGGCGTTGCGCTGACGCCGGCTCGATCCGGCTCCTCAGCGAAAACCTGAATGAGTGGTTGCAAGCCGTCCTCTTATATACCCGTATGTACGGGGGAGTGGCTTGGCATGCAAATACCACTCGCCAATGTTCATTGGCCTTTTGAATAAGGCTCAGAGATGATTGGTCTCTCAGGCGAATTCCCATATGTAACGTCCCAGGGTTACCTTCCCAGGGTTACCTTCGTAACCTAGACGTTTCAAAGGGCTCTACACAATCCCAGCTGAGGAATAAGGGTCTTTTCTAGTGTAATGATCGGTCATTTTCTTAAAGCAATAAAAATTATATTTTTAAGCACAAATGATTGTTTTGCACCAGCCCAATTTTACGGATTACATAATGATGTTGGAAAGGTGGAAGTACCAACTTAGTGTTTACAAAGTGAACGGGTAAAGAAAGTCAAATGCCCTTTACAAAAGAAAGGTAAAACACCAATGTTGGAAAGATTTGAAGTTGGAGGAAAAAATGAGATGGAGTTTTTTTGCCCTACCCTACCACAGACGAAGATCTAACCACGTGTGACTTTTCCAATTCGCATCACAGAGCTAGTGCAAGACAAGCATTTGTTGTAAAAAAAAGTATATAAATATAAACCTTTTTAAGAAAATGATGGGTGGTTTCGCTAGATAAGACCATTATTCCTCAGCTGGGATCATTTAGAGCCCTTTGAAGCTGCATTGAAACCGCAGTTTGGATCTTCAACCTGTTGGCCACTATAGAAGTTCACTATATGGAGAAAAATCCTGGAATGATTCCTCAAAAAAACATAATTTATTTTTGACTGAAGAAAGAAAGACATGAACATCTTGGATGACATGGAGGTAAGTAAATGATCAGGAAATTCTAATTCTGGAAGTGAACGTCTCCTTTAACCCTGCTTTTAACTATGGGTAAAGAAATTTCACACTTGTAATTTAGAAGCACTGCTTTTTAAACAAGGTTATAGAACTCTGCTCCAGAGCAGGGTCAGCAGTCAGCACTGCTTTTATGGTGTGTAGAGTCAAACTTACACAGTGTGAAACGAGCAGCAAGACCCACTTGTGTGCCTCATATTCATGTGGTTTATAAAGTCACAGAAATACTGTGTAAAACAGGCATTTCAGCATTTGAGTGGAAAAAGTCAAACAGTGGCTGAAAATGCATCAATTTGATTAAAGAAGACAACTTTTAATTCTTACCCCAAGTCTGAAAAGTCCATTCATAAAAAACTTGATAGTAAGTTACAGTCAGTCATACGAGGATGCACAGTGTGAGCCATTACGTAAACCAGTCTCGTACTGCATTTATACAGTGATACTGACACCGCAAATATGCAAAAAAAAAAAAAGAACATTAACCCAGGGTTTAGGAATGGAGAGTGTGAAACCTCAGTTTATAAATACCCAGGATTAGCAGTTGTGGTCAAAATATTTCATCCTCCTTTTAGAATCTGCAAAATGTTAATTATTTTACCAAAATAAGAGGGATCATACAACATGCATGTTATTGTTTATTAAGTACTGACCTGAATAAGATATTTCACATAAAAGAGGTATACATATAGTCCACAAGATAAAATAATAGTTACATTTATAAAAATTACCCCATTCAAAAGTTTACATCCCCTTGATTCTTAATACTGTGTTGTTACCTGGATGATCCACAGCTGTGCTTTTTTAGTTTAGTGATAGTTGTTCATGAATCCCTTGTTTGTCCTGAACAGATTAACTGCCCGCTGTTCTTCAGAAAAGTCTTTCAGGTCTTACAGATTCTTTGGTTTTCCAGCAATTTTGTGGAACCCTTTCCAACATTGACTGTATGATTTTGAGATCCATCTTTTCACACTGACGACAACTGAGGGACTCATATGCAACTATTACAGAAGGTTCAAATGCTCACTGATGCTTCAGAAGGAAAAACAATGCATTAAGAGCGGGGGTGAAAACTTTTGAACAGAATTAAGATGTGTACATTTTTCTTATTTTGCCTAAATATCATATTGTTTTTTTCATTTAGTACTGCCCTTCAGAGGCTACAGAAGATAGTTACATGTTTCCCAGAAGACAAAATAAGTCAAATTTACCCTGATCTTCAAATCTAAAATGTTTTCATATCCCGGCTCTTAATGCATGTCACTCAGTTGTCCTCAGTGTGAAAAATGGATCTCAAAATCTTACAGTAGTTGTTGGAAAGGGTTCAAATACACAAAATGCTGGAAAACCAAAGAATTTGTGGGACCTGAAGGATTTTTCTGAAGAACAGCTGGCAGTATAACTGTTCAGGGCAAACAAGGGAGTCATGAAAAACTATCACTAAACTAAAAAAACAAACAAAAAACACACAGCTTTGGATCATTTAGGTAAGAACACAGTTTAAGAATCAACTAACTGTAAACTTTTGAACGGGGTAATTTTTATAAATTACAATTTCCTCTTGTGGACTATATGTAAACGTATTTAACGTAAAATATCTTATTCAGGTCATTACTAAATAAACAATAACATGCATTTTGTATGATCCCTCTGTTTTTGGTAAATTAATTAACATTTTTCAGATTTTCAGAGCAATTTAAACCGTGAAAGAGGAAATCCCAGGATTCCCTTTGCCAGACGTTTATAATGACCCAGGGTTAACCATTTTAAGAAAGAAAGGTAATCTTCAGCAAATTCTGCTTCAGATTAAGTTTATGCAGGTTACCCAAATGAAAACAACCTAAAACAGAACATTTTAAAGGGCACCTATTTTGCAAAATCCACTTTCACATGGTGTTTAGACATAAATGTGAATTGGCAGTGTGTGAACACAACCACCCTACAATGATAAAAATCCACCCACTCCTTATTTTTAATCCCCATTAAACCAAATCAGTCTCACTAGGCATGCAGTTTTGATCGCATGGCTCGGTCCATTGAGCCATGTTGATGTCAGGTTAGTGTGACACGAACTCTGTAACATTGCGCCGTTTCGTCCCACTCTTGGTGTGTTTGGCTTTCCATATGCACGGCTGAACACCAGTTGTTTCACTCTCAGTCATGTTGTTTCTACCCACTGTTTATTGCTATAGGTATGCAAGGCAGAGATGTACACACTGCTATGCCCTCTTCTGAAGACTTAAAGGTAAACTGATATATAGCTAGTGTTTACACATTTTGATGGAAACAACTAATTACTTATTGTTGACTTTGCAGATCAAATAGGGATAGGAGAAAGTATTTTAACCCAGCAAAAATGACACACTCCACCTTTGAACCTAACTAAAACTTGTTCTAATGCTAGAAGAACTTGAAACTTCGGTGATCTAAAGCATCCGGCTGCCTGTAAGGCTGTTTGTATTCCAAGTATAAAAAGTGTATAAGGGAATCAAATATCGCTTGTAAGATTATTTAAAGAATCAGCCAGGGAAATGGTATTTGAACATTATATGTGTTCTATCAAGCTCTTCATAAAATGTTTGTTTGATTCTTTTCTGTGTCACTTGCACTTAGGCAAAATGACATGTCGTGTTGGAGAAGACCCAGCTTGCAAAGTGTAAGATAACCCACAAGAGTGTGTAACAAAGGCAGAGGCTCAGGTTTGTTCTCAGTATGTGTGTGTGTGAGAAAAAGACGTTAGCCTGTTGAAGTGTAAAGCAGAGACTTCACAGAGAAATCTCTGGCGGATGGAATCTCGGGCCCTACAGTGTTTCAGACTTCAGTGAACGCACACATCACAGGATTTAAGTCTAATTGAACCGCAGAATCTACCAGGCACAGAGGGTGAAAGCTTTTCTTGGGTTATATAATACAATCTTCAATTTTTGATTAGAGAGCTGTCAAACACTACACTTTGTACTGCAGGAACTAAAGCAAGCGTCAAACAAAAATAGCAACTTTATAACTATTATTATCATTATTAATTAATATAAATTTTCACTAATACAAAACAGTATTAATATTCATGTTTTTGGGTAGATTCATGAAAGCTACAACAAAGCAATGGTCAAAAATGGCCAAATAAGTGGCATATAATAATAATAATAATAATAATAATTATTATTATTATACTGATCTCAATATTCACCAATACAAAAATGTATTAATATTCATGTTTTTGGGTAGCTTAATAAAAGCTACAACAAAGCAATGGCCAAAAATGTAGCAAATTATTAGTATTAATAATATTATTATTAATCTTAATATTCATGTTTTTGGGTAGATTCATGGAAGCTACAACAAAGCAATAGTAAAAATGTACCAAATTATTATTATTGTCATTATATTAATCTAAATATTCACTAATACAAAAAAGTATTAATATTCATGTTTTTGGGTAGCTTCATGAAAGCTACTACAAAGCAATGACCAAAAATGTAGCAAATCCAGTTGTTATTATTATTAATAAAAATAATAATAATAATCTTAATATTCACTAATACAAAAAAGTATTAAAATTCCTGTGTTTGCATATAGCCTTATGAAAACTACTACAATGCAAGGGCCAAAAATGTAGCAAATTATTAGTATTAATAATATTATTATTAATCTTAATATTCATGTTTTTGGGTAGATTTACTGAAGCTACAACAAAGCAATAGCAAAAAATGTAACAAATTATTATTATTATATTAATCTCAATATTCACTAATACAAAAAAGTATTAATATTCATGTTTTTGGGTAGCTTCATGAGAGCTACTACAAAGCAATGGCCAAAAATGTAGCAAATTTTATTATTATTATTAATAATAATAATAATCTTAATATTCACTAATACAAAAAGTATTAAAATTCCCGTGTTTGCGTATAGCCTTATGAAAGCTACTACAAAGCAATGGCCAACAATTTAGCTAAATATTATTATTGCTATTATTATTATTATTATTATTATTAATCTCAATATTCACTAATACAAAAACGTATTTATATTCATGTTTTTTGGTAGCTTCATGAAAGCTACTACAAAGCAATGGCCAAAAATGTAGCAAATTGAATTACTATTATTATTAATAATAATAATCTCAATATTCACTAATACAAAAAAGTATTAAAACTCCTGTTTTAGCGTATAGCCTTATGAAAGCTACTACAAAAAAATGGCCAAAAATGTAGCAAATTATTTTTTATTAATAATATTATTATTAATCTTAATATTCATGTTTTTGGGTAGATTCATGGAAGCTACAACAAAGCAATAGCAAAAAATGAAACAAATTATTATTATTATCATTATATTAATCTCAATATTCACTAATACAAAAAAGTATTAATATTCATGTTTTTGGGAAGCTTCATGAAAGCTACTACAAAGCAATGGCCAAAAATGTAGCAAATGTTGTTATTATTATTATTATTATTATTATTAATAATCTCAATATTTACTAATACAAACAAGTATTAATATTCATGTTTTTGGGTAGCTTCATAAAAGCTACAACAAAGCAATAGCCAAAAATGTAGCAAATTATTATTATTATTATTATTATCATTATATTCATCTCAATATTAATTAATCAAAAAAGTATTTATATTTATGTTTTTGAAAACACAAATGAAAATATTTTTGATGAAATCCGAGAGCTCTCTGACCCTCCATAGACATGAGGGTGAGTAATTAGTGACAGAATTTTCTTTTTTGGTCAAAATCCCTTTAATAAAAGCTATTCATAAAGTGAGTGACCCAATAAATGATAATGATCATTATATGCATTTTTTCAAATTGCTCAGAAGCTATCCAGTATTATTATTATTGATCTGTTGGTCCACTCATTTTATATGAAGCTATTTGAATTACGAGCTCATTTTTGGAGCTATTTGAAAAATGTTTAGTCATCATTGTAAACGTCTGTGGTCGATGATCAATGCCGTACTGCAGCCAAACAGAAATAACAAACCCACAAAAGGTATATCAGAACCAGCATTTGCAGGACAAGTAATGCTACACCGACTGATTATAAATGTGGAAGTCATTAAAACCTCATTGCCAGATACTCAAACAGCTCTCTGCTCTAAACGATATGGGAATGTTAGAAGAAACGCATTACGGCCAAACATATTCCTGAAGTACCACTGCGAGCCCAATGTTTTCAGCACGCTCAGGATATTTTCTCAAATCTGTCCAGCTCTTCTGAATAATCCGCTCAAACAACGTGCTTTCCCGTTGGTTTGCATCACTGGCCTGGCAACGCTTTCTCATTTGTATGTTAAGTTAATATTTTCACATGAGAGAAAGTGGGGCAAGGATAGAGATGAAAACGTACAGCAGGCACGGAAACAGATGGTACTTGCTTTGTTTGGAGCATTCCGCTACGAAATAATGGATTATGGCAAAATATTTTGCCCACACGTACAAGCGCACACAAATCATACCCCTCAAAACACCCAGACCACCCCAAAAATAAAGAATATCATTTACATTTGATGTATGATAGCTATTAACTAGCACCTCATACAATCATTTTAATGAGATAAATATAGAACCGTGTCCAACCTGTTCAGCTATAATCTCATTTCACATGACAGCACTGGAAGCAAGAAGGGAAAGTTGCCTTTAGCTTTATACATTACGGTGTGTGTGCTTGTCACTGGTGACAAATGGACCTGCTTGTAGGGACTTTCAGACCATAAATTACAGATAATCATATGGGTACTTATAAAATAACCTAATGGAGGGTCTTTAACCATCCCTAACATCCTAAGCTCCAGGGCATTATGTGCAAAAGTCCTCCACGCTTGATAGAAGTTCATCTTTTTCTTTGAAAAACAAACGGTCAGAGGTTTCAAAAGTTAAAACAGGTAAATATTTGTCATAGAAAGAATTGCTTTCATTTTTTTTTTTTTTTTTTACTTGGCCACCCAACCCTCCAGATGTTCTGATAAACCCACAAACGGATGATATATCTGATTCTGAATTTGAACGCAAGACCGTTGAGTATAAAAACCTGCTGAGATATCTGTCAAGATCAGTAAATAAGCTTGTCATTTCTTCATTTTTCAGCAAAAGCGAGTGTCGTTTTTACATTCTTGCGATCTTAACTTTGTTTTGTGTAAGCAGAAGATCAAATGAGGCCCAAAAGTGAATCTGTAATCTATTTTTGATGAAACTACCAGACCTCCCGTGGCGAGACCCCTCAAACTACAAAATAAGAAGGGTCTTTATAAGGATTAGTGGCAGTCTATCTCCAACTTCATTTAGCAGACACTTTTAAGGGCTTAAAGTGGGTTTGAAGCCCAAGGCGCAACCACACATGGGTTTTATCATAATTGAGATGGCAAATGTTCTGTTAAGTGATGGTTAGCGCAACTGTAACTGCACATCCTCTATTCAAAAATTCAAGCTTTCATTTTATGCAATCACAACATGTTATCTCCACACACACATGTGCAGTGCTGCTTGAATGTTTGAATCTGGCTCGAGTTAAATAAAAAATAAAACAACACAGAATTTATGTATTTTGAGAAGATTTACATATTATAAGAGTAAATTATTTCATCATACTAAAGCTCCAGGACATAAAAATGATTCAGTTTGAAAAATATTTGGATCAATCAGTACCCATGAGTCGTTTCAGAGGATACAAAATTAGAAAATCCTAAATTTCAAGGTCATTGCCTAGTCCTATTTGAAGTTATCCTAACAGGAGTAGAAGGGCAAAGGCATGTGACATACTTCATTAATTAATGGTATTCTGAAGCACTGTATAAAAAAACTTAAATGTCACCACAAAACCAGTCATAAGTAGCATGGGCATCTTTTTTTTGCCAAAAATCATTAGGATAATAAGTAAAGATCATGTTAAAGGTTGTATCAGCGATTTCTAGCCTAAAACATAAAGTGTCAATTTCCGAGATATGCCAAAAAAACAATCGGCACTACCAACCTTTCCACAGATAAACAAACAGTGTTCCAACCAATCAGCGTCAGGGGTTTGGTGTTGTGGACTTTCCTACTGGTGCTGGGATGTGAGGGAGGCGGAGCGAAAGTCCACAACACCAAACCCCTGACGCTGATTGGTTGGAACACTGTTTGTTTATGTGTGGAAAGGTTGGTAGTGCCGATTGTTTTTTTGGCATATCTCGGACCCTAGGCTGACCAGAGAGACGCGGTTTTTTCACAGACAATTTATGGGGCACGCAGCGAGCGGATCGTGATGGAAGGTCAGCTGAATTTGACACTTTATGTTTCAGGCTAGAAATCGCTGATACAACCTTTAAATGAAGATATTTTGTAAATTTTCTACCGTAAATATATCAAAACCTCATTTTTTGATTAGTAATATGCATTGTTAAGAACTTTATTTGGACAACTTTAATGGCAATTTTCTCAATATTGAGATGTTTTTTTGCACCCGCAGATTCCAGATTTCAAATAGTTGTATCTCAGCCAAATATTGTCCTATCATCAATGGAAAGCTTATTTATTCAGCTTTCAGATCATGCATAAATCTCAAAAAATTTACCCTTAAAGGAACACTCCACTTTTTTTTTTGGAAATAGGCTCGTTCTCCAACCCGAGTTAATAAGTTGAGTTTTACTGTTCTGAAATCCATTCAGCCGTTCTCCTGTTCTGGTGATATCACTTTTAGCATAGCTTAGCATAGATCATTGAATCCTATGAGATCAATAGCATCGCGTTCAAAAATGACCAACAAGTTTCGATATTTGTCCTATTTAAAACTTGACTCTTCTGTAGTTATATCGTGTACTAAAACCGGCGGAAATGCAAAGCTGCGAGGCCGGTAAGATTAGGAACTACACTCCCATTCTGGCATAATAGTCAAGGAAGTTTGCTGCCATAACATGGCTGAAGCAGGTGCAGTAATATCACGCAGCACATGTTGAAATGCTAACCTAGCTCGGAACTAATTTCAGGCGCTGTGTGATATTACTGCTCTTGCTGCGTCCATATTACGGCAGCAAACTTCCTTGACTATTACGCTCGGGAGTTGGAGAATGAGCATATTTCCAAAAAAGTGGAGTGCTCCTTTAATTCTGGTTTGGTGGTCCAGGGTCACAAATGAGATTTGAAAATGAAGTGAGATTACAAGATGGCAGGCCGCTCTAAGGTGACTAAAACTCTGCGACAGGAGGTTGTCCTGATAAAAGCCAAAGTAATGACCCTTCAACCACTGATTTGGAAGATGATCATTCCAAATCTGTTATTTCTCAAATATTGCAAGTTTACAGTGACTCTAATTCATTCAACTCAACAAAGGCTGGTTGTCCACATAAGACAAAAGCATGAGAAGACAGGATAAAGGATAATGCAAAAACTCTCAATCAGGGAAGCACTGCAGCTGGAATTGCTTGCCAGTTCATTGCTAAACAGGGTAAGGATCTGTCTTGGCATGTTTAAGAGAAGTCAGACTGAAAGTGCACTCTGCATTGACCAAGCCTCTCATCAGCAGAAAGAATCAAAAGGCTAAGCTCACCTTTGCTGAGATGCATGTCGTGTGGAAAGAAGAGAACTGGTCCAAAGTTCACTTTAGTGATGAGACCAAGTTTAATTTATTTGGGTCTCATGGGAAACATTTTGTTTTGGCATCAAAACTGAGGAAAGACTGAACTGAGACTGGAGGAGGAAGTGTCATGGCTTGGGGGATGTTTTTTTCAGCAAGATTTTAGGCCTCTTATACAGTTACATGGCAGGGTGAATGCAAATGTTTATCAGAACCTCCTTCAGCAACATGCAGTTCCTTCCCAGCAAGCATCTCCCAATCAGCCTGCAATTTTCATGCAGTTCCTTGAAGCTAAGAACACTGAAATAATGACCTAAACCCAATTTAAAATCTCTGGAAAATCCTTTGCAACAAAGTTATGGCTGAGAAACCCACTACAGTTACCAAATTATGGAAGAAGAGTGGACTAAGATCACACCAGCGCAGTCTTTCAAAGCAAGGGCCTCTACACCTCTTTATTTCTGATTTCTGTAACCTTCCAAAATGTTAGTTGTAATCTTCGTTCAAGCTACAGTGGTTACTGTTCTTTAACTTTGATCACTTCTCCCACAAAATAAAGAGAAATGCTTTGAAATGCCTTGGGTATATTGTCAAACATGTTAGTAGAACAGTGATATACCTACAGCTAATATTCCTTCAAATTTTGATGATAAAGATTAACAATATTTCAGAAAAAAAGTCTTTTGATCTCTACTGTATATAGCAGGATTTTCCCCCTGCACATTATTTTCAAGATGTCAGAGTAACTGAAAATATCATAACTAATATTATATACTGAAGAAGGAAAAAAAAACAAAACCCACACAATACCATGAAAGCCTTTTATTGAACCGAGATGTAAAATATCTTTTTTTCTTTATGTAAAGTATTCGGTAGTTTACTCCTGTTGATTTTAACTTTAATAAAATTGAGAAAAAACAACTTATTGTGTGTTGAAGGTATTGTGTTTCTGAATTTTGACATTAATATTTCACATTGTGCTTTGACTGAATATTCATAAGTGTGAAACCATTTCCATAAACCTCCCTACCAGGTGTATTTGCATATAATCTCATATATTTGATATTATTTTATAATATCATACTATAGATTCAAATTATGCCATAATATAGTAATGCAAAGGGATCTTTAGAAATGAATAAATGTTGAAAACAAAAAAAATATATATATATATATTTGTTGCCTGAAACAACATTTTTGGGCTGACAAAACAGAGAGAGTAACATAATTCGTATTTCCTCGGAAATGAACGTTATGAATGAGAAACGTGATTTTACAATACATGTCCAAAAACCAGCTGGTTAAGGTAACGGATGGTCTCAGGTAGTTCAGAGTTTGTAGTTCAGTTTTTGTAAAAGCAGTCATTTTCATTAGAGTAATAAAATATCATTTGTACGAATCCAACCGGATGGATCCTGATCAAGGCTGATCATCTTGTACAGTGAGAGCATCAGTCCTCTAAAGGTCCATCTATTTTGTTCATACCTCTCAGTACTCCGGATGTCGGAAAAATGTCTCTCTTTTTTTTCTGCGGCACAGAAGTCTCATCAGATCGAAGGAGGATTTCATAGTGACCCTCCTCCCGGCTGTTTTTCACCTGGTGATAATAGCTCCCAGATGTCCTACTGATGAATCAATGGTGCTTTTAGTCCAGTCCCACCACCATTGTTTTCCTTATGTGGAGCAGGTGGGATGTATGCTGTCGAAATAAAAATAAGTCATCATCTATCAACAGTATGTGGAAATCAAGACATCAGTGATGGGCTGCAACATGGCACCCGTCTCTCATCGTGGCTCTCTGATTTTCACCTTTCATCTCACAAGCGCACATACGCTATAAACCGTGCCGAAAGGAAATGCTAGTTGATACAGTAGCACAGTAGAATGATTTTACAGAAGGTTCTGAAGGCACTTGATTTCATTACAGACAGCAACTCCATGTTCCTTAGCGAACCGCTATCTTTACGCACCTAAAGAAAACAACTGCAAGCGGACACAGTCAGGGATTCAGATCCACACTAGCAGCAGGTACAGCGTGATGTTAAACAGTTCTCTACAGTACAGCTGTTGTTTAGCAGAGCCGCGCTGAAATGAAAGGTCAACTCAATGATTCTCAGTGAGAGACGGTGTTCGTTGTGTCAGCTGCGTGATGAGCTGTTAATATCGATTCAGATGAGTGTGGTAACATACCTGATAGAACAAAAACACGCCGAGTAAGAATGAAACACGTAATGCCCAGAACGGGCAATGTCTGTTAAACTCGATCAGTTAAAGCACAAAGGACGAGTACAGGAACGCCCCATCTGTCCGAAAACAAACTTTACATTGAGATTGTATTCCCCAAACACCCTTTAAACAACACACATTTGTGAAGCCCTGATGTTCACTTCAAACCGATAACATCAGAGCACAAGGACCTACAAAAAGCGCGACTGTATTTGACATATCTCTATTTTCAGACGTAAAAAAAACGAAAACTTTTTTTTTCAAACGATCATTCATTTTTGTTACCATTGTTTTTTTTTCCTCCTCGGAAGCTTCCTTCTTCATGTGGTTCAGGATTACGTATTGTGACATAATGAGGTCTTTGATGACAGTAGCAGACGTTTAACAAAGCAAAAACCATGTAGTGATGGAAATACATGTTATGTCTTTGTGCTTTGAAAGATTCCCCTATTAAGTCTCTCAAGCCGTCGTGCTGTAACCATCCACCTGTTCTGTTCTTTACAACACTGACAACAGTAATGGGCTTTTTCACAAGATCTCGAGTGGGCTCCGGTGTAATACTCATGTCAACGTGTTAGTGAGCTTCAGATTCCCTCCTTGGCTTCCTCTTCATTCACACACTGATCTAAAACCTACGTTCCTTTTGTGTAGACGGGATGAATCTTTGGTTGTTGTGTTCAGGCAGTCCGAGTCAGCCAAAATCTCTATGAAAGCCAAAGCTGGGTTCCACCTCCATGTGATGAGGTCACCTTCGGAGGCCGACCAGGACCAGAAGTAAAGTGAGACAGAGCTGCCATATATGCACTGCGGCGGGAGAAGCCTGGGATCTTATATCTGAGGAAATAAAGATAAGAACAAATGCAGTTAGTGATGTGAACAAATATTCATTTCTCAGCTCAGTGTAAATAATTCAGAGATTAACTATTCTTCCGTCTTCTAGAAGTTTAATGAGGTTTGTCTACGCTCTGTATCTCCAGAAGATCTTTTTTTGCAGCGTGCTACGCTTTAATTCAAAAGAGAGCGAAAAAAATGAATTGTAAACGTTTGCCATGAGTCATGAAAAGAGTCATTCAAGCTGGTGGATTATCTTGTTATGGATAAGAAAAAATATAAAAAAGCGTAGATAAATCAGTCCATGTTTTTAGCTTTGATCCTACACAAAAGTTTTTCCACAGTTGTGTGTTCTTTTGATTAATTTATTTAGATCAAACATGTATTCAGCAAATTCACCATTTTTTGGACAGATATTAATACTTTGATTCAACAAGAATGCTGAATATATTGATCAAAAGTGGCAGTGGAGACATATATCATGTTGCAAAAGAGTTTTATTTCAAATAATAAAGTTCTTTTTTAACTTACAGTTTATCAAAGAAACCTCAGAGGATTTCAGAGGATCATGTGGCATTAAAGATTGGAATAATGGTTGCTGAAAATTCAGCTTTGCCAACACAGGAATAAATTACATTTTAAGACATTACAAGAGAAAACAGTTATTTCAAATGGTAATGTTTCACAATTGTAACTATTTTGATCAAATAACTGCAGCCTTGGCAAGCATAAGAGAGCTGTCACTAATGATTATTTTGGTAATTGAGTAATCAGCTGATTATTCTGACAATTAATTGAGTAATCAGATTTTTTTTGCTGTGGTAATAAAAATAGACATATGCAAACAACAGCCTTTAAAGTTATTTAAAAGACATATATAGTAGCATTAAGGCAATAAAAATTAGTTTGAATAAAGTATCAAAAGCAATAAATCAATGTTAAAATACATAATGAATCATAAACAATAGAGCTAATGTACATTACGCCTTACAGCAATTGACTACAGAGGTCGCCAATGGCCTGGCAATTGTATTTACAGAGCACGAACAGCATGATCTAACCCTTGTTTAATATTAGCTAAACAACATTTAATTCAAATGGCCACTTAAACTTTAACATTTGGCCATTACGACAAAAACGCTGTAGCCACTGTAATTTCTTGAATATCTGGACATTAAAATGTGTAAACTCAGAGTGAAGATTTATTTTGAAATCGTGATAACAGTTACCATATTGAGAAAGATACTGATGTATACTCCTGTGTTTGCGCAGGTTTATAAATGATTTACCTTACAAATCTTATGAAATAGCATTCCCAGATGAGCGTTGTAATAAACCAAAACTTACAACAATATGCAGTGATGGAGTTTGAGACACTCCACACATGTAAATGATACCTGTTTGTATGGAGCAGCATTTACTGTGAATGGAGCCGCTTTGAGATGCATGCAAGTAATTGAAAAGAATTTATTAAACCTGAATCACATATACTAATTTAACTGAATCGTAGCATTCGTGAATTCACAATAGCATTGTGCTTTTGATTTTTAAATGTTTATTATATCATCTAGCCTTGGGGAATGTTCTAATAATGTGTTTCATGAGTTCCCGTCAATGGAATGCACCACTTTTGTCAGTTACTCAACATGGGCAAATTGCAGTCTAGGATTTTTTAAAATCAAGTACTTAAATTGGTCCCACTTTACATTAGGTGGCCTTAACTACTATGTACTTACATTTAAATTAATCATTTTACTTATTGTGTACATACATGTTTTTACATTGTATTTATATATTTTTAAAAACTTAAATGTAATTACATTTGTAATTAATTTCTGTAAATACCACTGTTGAACCAACCCTTACACCCTAACTCACCCTTAAACCTACCCATACCACCAAACCTGTCCCTAACCTTACCCATATCCCACCTTAATAGAAGCAAATGTGTTTTGCAATGCAATATGACCACATTAAGTACATTTGTACTTATTTTTGATGTAACTACATAATAGTTAAGACCACCTAATATAAAGTGTGACCCTTGAATTAAATCAAGGAATCATAACAGCCTTATTCCGAACCATTAAAAACCGTACTCATCCTATTTTTTTATTTACGTAACTTGATAAATATTAATAAATGACATTTGTGACACAAAACTAGTCATAAGGGTCACTTTTATATAGATTTATGCAAAGCTGAATAAATAAGCTTCCCATTGATGTATGGTTTGTAATGATAGGACAATATTTGGACGAGATACAACTACTTGAAAATCTGGAATCTGAGGGTGCAAAAAAAATTAAATATTGAGGAAATCGCCTTTAAAGTTGTCAAAATGAAGTTCTTAGCAATGCATATTACTAATAAAAAATTAAGTTTGGATATATTTACGACAAGGAAATGTACAAAATATTCATAGAACATGATCTTTACTTAATATCCTAATGATTTTTGGCAACAAAAAAAAAAATAAAAAATCTGAATTGCGAAAAACAGTCAAACTGTCAGAATTTTGAAAAAAAGGTACAAATTGTGAGATGTTAACTCAAAATTTTAACATAAACTAAATAAAGTCAGCATTGTGTATTATAAACTCCAAATTCTCCAAATTGAAAATTGCTTATTTTATCTCACAATTCCGAGGTTTTCCTCCAAATTCCAAATTCCTAGATCATATGTTGCAATTCTGAGTAAACATCTAGCAAATCTGACTTTCTCTCTCATAATTACAAGTTTTCATTCTGCAATTTTTCTTAAAATTTCGAGTTCACATTTCAAATTTTTTTAGTTTTTTTTCCTCAAAAATAAAAGTTTATATCTCTTAAGGCCCGCTCAAACCAAGCCACCATTAGCATCCACACCAGCAGACAATATTGTCCGTTCATTCTAAGCGCACATGAGTCTGCCACTTTACATTCTTGAGCTTATTATAGCAGGATTCATTATGATTGTGTGTCAATGTTTTTTATCATTCATCAGCAGGAAAAAAAAAAAAACGTTCTGAAAGTAATTCCAACGATATTGTTTCTTTGTGGCTTTTTCGTAATAGCTGTGGTGTGGACTCTGGACTATATCTTTATCGTTATCTGCATATTTATCGACCTTGGTGTGAACAGGCCTTTACTCCTGACTTTTTTCCCTCTGAATTTGTCTCAAAATTCTATCCCTGCATTCTGAGTTTATGTACAGAATTGCCAGTTTATATATTCTATGCAAGTCAATAGGGAGATTTAAAAAACAGTAAATGAAGTCCCTGTCACAAGTGCTCTAAATGCATACTAAACGCTATTCCTCTAAAAACTCTTGTCCAATATACTCACTACTACTGGGTGGGGGGTCTCGACACTCTCCTTCCTCAATGGTCACATCGTCTACAGCAATATCCCCTTCAATGCCAGAACCACGTATACCCTCCAAAACCATCTACATGCATGCACGGGAAAATAAAGCCAATAATATTTTCACTCCATAGTGAATCTGTGTAGTTTTATGCAAGAAAAAATAAGACAGAAAGAGGCACCTGAAAAGAGGATGTGGGATTGATGTTAATTCTGGCTTGCCTCCAACGGTCTCCTTGGTTCCCACTCAGGGTCCACACAGATGTATCCTGACCCGTCTGGCTCTTCTGCCTCAAATACACATTTAATGTTCCTGGAAAAAGGCAGATGCACTCAGTGTCAGTAAAAGCCGTTAGATGCAATATGGCCAGTTCACTACATAATGTCTTTTGAACCCTTCCTCCGTGTTACACTGCAACCGCAAGGTTCAGTGACCTTGACGAGACCTCATCTCATCTTCATATCCAGGGAAAATCAATCATAAAACTGTTCAAACACAATCACTGCTGTTGTTATATATATGGCACGTAATTGCTACACTCTAATTTTACGCTGATGAAAGGAAAAGTAGGAAGAAAATCTGTATTACTCTCTCAGATCTTTGGGATTCGGCCAAATGGTATGTTCATTTCCTTGCAAATGAGGAGACAATGAGACTAGTGCTACAAAGATGTGATGCTATTAATGCTAAGATAAGCTTTGTGGAAGAAAAAAAAACTTTAACCAGAGCAGAACATTAAAATAACACAGTAAAAAAGTGTTTCTACTTTGTTCTTCTTCAACAATGTATTTTTCCCCTCATTAAAACTGTTAGACGCTTTTGCTTGTGTAATACATCAATTATGGCTCACTGTGAATACCAAAGCATCTGTAACTGATAACATTTACACGATGCTGCATCCACACTAAAGATGGCTACAATACAGGCTAGAGCAACATACACAAAAATTGATTTCAGTGCACCTTTAAAAGAACTTGAGTGGGTTTTTATATCAAAACAGCCATCTAACCATGTTGTCTCGGTTCTTTGCTGTGCAGCCAGACAGAAGATCTTGTTGGGCACATGGATTTTTAACCCCAGACGCCCGATGAGACCACGTGTCAAAAGCCAGGAAGAGAACACCCTGGTGAGTTGGAATTAGCCCCACGCTTTCTATTCTAAAAGCACACAGCTTTGTGAAGCAGAAAATTGCAGTTACAAGCCTGTCTGAGGGGTTGTGGAGGTCATCACTACATCCAGAAATGCAACTGCATGTCCAGCTCAACTGCAACAGCATAAAGTGAGCATGAAAAAAGGAACTATAGAAATGTAGCCATATAGCACAAATTGAGTTATTGGTCTAAATCATTTACAGCACTTACAGTGCACTAGAAACCTTTAATAGCAAGGTTTTCCATCTCAGAAAAGGCCAAAGTGTACACTGCAATTTTCTGACTGGCATGTTAACACATAAATATGGCACATTTTGCCTCAGAAAAAAAAAATCAAATATAAAAAAAAGAATTGAGATAAAGTTTAAAACAAGAAAAAAGTTATACATAAAGTCACAATAAGATATAAAAAATTAATTGGAAATTTTGACATATAAAGTCTAAATTAAAATCCATATAAAGTGCAGGTCTGAAAATGAAACTGAGATTTAAAGGGTTAGTTCACCCAAAAATACCTTACCCTCCTGCTGTTCCAAACCTGTAAGACCTTTTTTCATCTTCAGAACATAAATTAAAATATTTTTGATAAAATCTGAGAGCTTTCTGACCCTGCATAGACAGCAAGAGTCCTTTCCAAGTTCAAGGTCCAGAAAAATACCAAGAATATCGACAAAATGGTCTATGTGACACTATAGTTCAACCTACGAGCATACTTTTTGTGCACAAAAAAACCTACTTTATTCAACAATTATTCTTCTCTGTATCAGCCTTATTTATGTTCTGTCGACGAACAAAGGTCTTACAGGTTTGTTACGACATGAGGGTGAGTAATTTATGACAGAATTTAAATTTTTGGGTGAACTATCTCTTTAAAGTCAGGATTATGAGAAATAAAGTGACAACTGCAAGGTAAATTATTATGGAAGCCTGTTTCCATCTAATAATGTAAAATAGCAGTTAAAATCCTTAGATAATGTTTAAAATGAGAAATTCTGAAAGATTTTGAGATCTAAGTGACATTTATAACATCACATTTACAAGATATCACAACTGTGTAATATTTCAGTTGCACTGAAAATGTTATTATGAGAAACTAAGTTATAGATATAAAGCTGCACTTGTGACACATACAATTCACAATTATGGAAAAAAAATCTAATTAATTCCAGATTACATATATTTAATATTCAATAAACTAGGGGTGGGCAATATGGCCAAAAAATTATCACCATTAAATATTTAATTTCAGTCAATACTGCTAATTATCACGATAAATTTTAACTGCTAACGTTAAAAGCAGTTTTATGCTCCTAAAAGAAAGAAACCAGACTGTTAACTGTGGTTTTAAACTCTTCATGGTCAGAACATGATAATTTTTTACAGTTTTCCAGTCATTTTTCCTTAAAAAAAATTATCTTTATACAAAATATTTCTTCATGTTCTAATGAGTAATATTGTTTTAATTCAGGTTTGTGTTGCCTGACTTTGATGATGAGTAACTTCAGCACAGTGTGCAGTGCAGGCTGCATTATTAATAATAATATAATAACAATTTATTTTAAGTTTTTTGTCTCTTAGAAATACACATTTGACAGTAGCTTGAGTTAGGATGTAGATGTAAATTTATATTCATTATCAAAAACAGTAAAAACTGTAAAAATTTGAACAACCTCACTGTTAAATTGTGAAATTAAGTTTGAGTCAAATTAAAATTAACCATTGGTCTTCCATAGTGGCATATTCGATCATGATAACCCCAGTTAAAACCACACATATAGCACCTCAGTAACATAGTAAAAATATAACGTCTCTAAGGTTACGTATGTAACCTTGGTTCCCTGAGAACAGGGAACGAGACACTGCGTCCTCTAGAGGGCGCTTTAGGGAACGCTGCAGCGTGACTCGTTTTCGAAGAATACATAGAAAAACTACATGAAATGGTCGGCGACAGTGTATGACGTCATCGCGTCATGCACGTCGGATATACGGAACGGATATACCCACGCTGCCATGCTGAGGGGAGTGCATGCTATGACAGCGAGCACTAAGCATCAATTCTGAAAAGAATTGCCCCGACTAGGACGTGATGACGGCTGTCAAAACGTTGTCCCCCACGGCCAAAGGCCTGAACTGTAACCCACTTACCAGGATGGGTTAGAACCCAGGGCCCAGCTCTAGGCTTGGAATTAGAGTAATTCCTTCTGGGGGAAATGGCTAAGTTTCAATGGTTAGACTTAGACTTGTCAGAACAAGGAGCTACCGTAACATAGGGCCTAGTTCCCTCAGGAACTGGCTCCCATATGAGGGCAGCAAACCTGTCCTGGGTCCGGTCAGAAAAGGGCCACTAGCAGTGGCGCGCCCTTATAGCGGATGGTCGGTAGACATCAGCAGTGATATCTAAAGAGTTGAACCCAGGAGACCGGGGTTTTAAGCCAACTCCAATAAATGGGAACGTGGAAACATGTGACCCATACCATAAAAGGGGTTACCACACATGTGGATTTTATAAAAGTGCCCCAGATGTCTGTGCACTTACCACTCTTGTGGATTTTATGAAAGATGCCCAGGCGTAGGACACTTACCGAAATGATCGGATTTAAGGAGAGTGTTTTCCCAGGGGGTTTCACTACTAGCTCCAGGCTGTCTAAAGAGACAGAAGAAGGGGTTAACCCTCAGACGAGGGGAGCAATGCTGCACCCTACTCCGGACAGAAGCTCGCAAGCTATCTGTCAACAGAGATAACCCTGGAGCTGAGACCATCCTGCAATAGTGGACGATGGTAGAGAACAAATTCCTAACCCTGATCCACAGGGAGGATCATCCTTCAGAAGGGGGCACTGCTCTCAGGGAACCCTTAATGCACAACCCGGTCCACACAGCCTGTAAAAGTTCAGGCAACCTCACAAAGGTGGGTTGGCGCTCGTAGAGGACCCTTCCCTAGAAGGGGAGCTGGCGTAACCCAACAGGAGCGAATGCTCTAACTATTACACTTCGTAAAAGGGGAGCATACATCCAGACTACAAGGCTGGAGAGTAAGACCTGAAGTATGAAGGTCAAGCTCCTAACCCTGAAGCACAGGGAGGAAAACTTGGCCACCAAGGAGTGGTGCTCTGTTTCAGTGAACCCTTGACAAAAGGGGGCACGTCAACATCCTTGTAGAGGGTTAGTTACTCTCAAAGTCTACCCAGGGTAGACTCCCACCCCTAAGAAGGGAGGAAGTCTTTCTGCCCGGGGATAGTGCTCTGAAGGGAACCCTAGACAATAGGGGAGCTATAAGGTCGGTTCCAAAACCCTGCGCACAGGGAGGAACGCAGGTTCTTATGCTCTAAAGGACCCTTTCATCAGAAAGGGGAGCACTGTGGTTGCCTTATAGAATTCTGGGAGCTCCAGAAATAAATCATGAGGACAGTTTTCTAGCCCTGAGACCAGGACTTTTTTGGAAAAACCGTCCTAACGGTTTGATACTTCATAAAACCTTTCCTCGGAAAGGGAAGTGAAATGAGACCTGAGGAGCAAGAATCGACCCTAAGGTGCCAGAGACTGGCTCCTTAAAAGATGCTCAAACCTTTTCCACAGAGAGGGGAGCATCTGTCAACCTGGATGTAGATTCTACATCAAGCATTTCCCCAGCCCTCAGGCTAATATGAGGTGGCTTGAGAAGAGTCACAGAGTGACGCTCAATTTTTGTAAAACCCTTTCTGCAGAAATCCTAAACTTAGAATCCTAAACCAAACATTGGTCACCAGGCGGTTCTCAAATTAAACCTTTTCCGCAGAAAAAGGGAGCATCTCTTAGTTGTTCGAGTCTGCAGCGAGCACTTCCCCCACCCTCAGGTATATAATTAAAGGGGGTGGCCTGCTGGTTCTCTATTTTGTCTCAACAGGATTTGTGGTTCACTAGGAGAGACATGAAGGGGATTCTCGTATGCAGGCCTTGCAACATAGTTAAACATGCTAGGGCAATCCTAAATGTATTTTAAGACGCTTACCTAG
Source organism: Garra rufa (assembly GCF_049309525.1). Lineage (NCBI taxonomy): Eukaryota > Metazoa > Chordata > Actinopteri > Cypriniformes > Cyprinidae > Garra > Garra rufa. Next base: position 22,480,615 of record NC_133381.1, read on the forward strand.
GCGAGGGAAAAATTCCATGTTTAACCACTGAAAGGGGGGAAACCTGTTCTATAGGCTGTCCCTTCTGGATCGAAGTGTTGGAGAACGAACAGTTCGCCAGTCACGAACTATGGATGCGGGAAGAATACGGCTTTCTCCAGACCTTCTTGATCTCCACATGAAGATCGGGAAGGAATGGGAGGCTCACTGGAGCTGGGAGGTTATGGTCTGAAAGGTAGCGCTCATCGAGACGACCCCGCGGCGCCACCCTTCTGGCCCGCGCGGTCCATAACCTCAAGGAGCTCCTCGTATGCAGGGCAGGAAGGCTGAGAGGACTCGGCCTTGGCCTCTTCATCCATCTCCAGCTCTTCCTGCTCGTCTTGGGTAGAACCCAAAAGAGCACTCGCTCCAGGATCCGATGACATCAAAGATAGGGCGTCATCATCAGCCAGGAGTCTGTCCTCGTCTCTGGTTGACGAGTGAGAAAGGGAAAGCCCCCTTTCTAACTCGTCAGCCAGTTCCACTTGTGACCTCCACGAACTCAGTTTCCTCCGCGCCTCGGCAGCGTCAGGACCTGATCCGCGAGGTACAAATGAACACTCATCTTTCCTCGAAAAGAGAGACAGACGAGACTGGAGCTTTTTCATCGGAAAACGCTCACAGTGAACACACGATGCCCCCTCAAGGACATCACGTGCGTGCTCTTCGCCCAAACAAAACACACAAAGATCATGTGTGTCATCAGGCGTCAGATAACGAGGACACGGATCAACACACCTCTTAAACGATTTGCTAGTGCTCGCCATGATAGTAGTGAGAGAAATAATCTCATACTGTTTCCAATGAAGACGACGAAGATGTATTGTGTTGCACCGGCGCCCTTTTATGTTATGGTCACCCGGTAGTGATGCAGCGGCAGCGACCTATGCGCCGTGATGATGTCATACCGTGTCGCCGGCCATTTCATGTAGTTTTTCTATGTATTCTTCAGACACGAGTCACGCTGCGGCATTCCTTAAAACGCCCTCTAGAGGACGCAGTGAGAGTTCCCTTCAAAAGGGAACTATATGGTTTCTAGGTATTTGTATGGAAAACAAAAGCAAAAATACAAGGTACAACACTTTACAATAAGGTTCCATTGTTAATTACTTTAGTTAACATGAACTAAGAATGAACAATACAGCATTTATTAATCTTAGTTAAAGTTAATTTTAGCATGTACTAATGCATTATTAAAATCAAGTGTTTGTTAACATGAGTTAATGCACTGTGAACTAACATGAACAATGAACGATTATTTTCATTAAACTAACATTTTTTAACATAACATCTTTTTAATAATAATTAATTATTAAATGAATTAATAATATATAATATAATAATAATAATATAATAACAGTAAATAAATAAATACTGCAATAAATGTATTGTTCATTGTTAATAGTTAATACATTAACTAACATTAGCTAATTGAACCTCATTGTAAAGTGTTACCAAATACATTTAGTATAAATGGACAAACGCTATAGCCTTAATCACAAAAAATACTGTAATTATATTCCATTATTCTTGTCTAAATTAATAACATAATAAAATTTGATATGAATATCATACATTTCTGCCACAATACCATGGTGCAATTAGTGTTACTACAGTAAATCTATGGTACATTATGGCAATTTGTAGATTGAAATCCCTTCTGTCTCGTTGCGCACAGTGTTTCTTATTGTAAGCGCTGTTTGATCCAGCTTTAAACTAGTTTAAATCACCAAGTAATTTGTGTTCTTCACTGAATTCAAGCACTTCACACTGAATCTAACAAATCTTAATATATGTGAAAGTAAGCTTATGCTTAAGACTTCCAGTTTATTAGCGACTATAGGGAAATAACAAGATGAATAACAATGTGCAGTAAATGGTAAAACTGTTTACACTACAAACCAGTGTGCTCACAATTAAGATAATTAATGAATTAAAATAATATGGTAAGACACACCAATTTGCAATACCAAGCAGCAAAACCAGCTGTTTGCACAGCTAAAAATAGCTGGACACAGATGAGACTGGAAGCCAGATCCATAAAATTTACAAAAGCCCACTCTTCCGGGGGAAAAAAAAAATGGAAAGGATTTGAAAACATTTGTATATCCATTCATACAGCATATAAAAAAGGTTGAAGCTGTTCTAATGTTGATATTTTATACGTATCTAACCAGAAAGCAGTTTATCAATTTTAGAAAATTCTAGTATCTGCCTGACTGTGTCGCTGACTGACCAGGTCATCAAGCTCTTGTTTGAACAGTAGAGCTGTGATGTCAAACAGACTGTAGTTGTAGAGGTTACAGCTGACTGCACATCAACACTAATTAAAAGGCACAATTAAAACAAGTCATTTGCATACATTCCCCTCAACTGATCACATCAGGACTCTTAATGAAGTACTGTGCTTACAAAAACCCACCTATATGTTTTCCATACATGTGGTAGTAGAAGCTGAAGCAATATGTTGGATTTGTAGCCACATTCCCGTAGGGGTTTTTAGGGGCAACATTGAAAGATGGAGTCAGCAGTCGTGCTTTGTCTCCCTCCAGACGTGGCCGTGAGGTCTCAATGTACATGTAGAAACCTGTATAAAGTACAAAAAAAATGAACTAGTCAGTTAAGACATTTTTTAAAAGTCTCTTATGCTCTCTAAGGATTCTTTTATTCGATCAAAAATACTGTAAAAACAATTATTGTGGAATATTACTACAATTTGATTAAACAATCTAATTAATTGCAAACTAAATTTGACTGTGAAAATACCCACAAAGACTATTTAAAGCTATTATTGTGTTAAATGAGAAAGTAGAAAGTAGACATTGCAAATAGTAGCTTTAGAAAGAAATAGTTTATTTGATTCAGCATAAAATGTATTTAACATAAACATTTAGGCTGCAATGGCCTAACGTAAACTATGGAACATAAAAGATAATTTAATAATTTTTTTTTTGTTCATACAATGAAAGTCTTTGTTACTAACAGTCTTCAAAATACTTTCTTTTATGTTCCACAACTGAAAGGTTTAAGTAAACTGTCCCTGTATGTTTTTATTATTATTATTATTTTTAATGAAATAATACTCTAAATAAGAAACTAAATCTGCCAGCAGGTGGTGTAAATGTCTTTTTGAGTCATTCATTCAATTTGTTCAAATGGTCGATTAATTCTCTATTTATACAAATGGGCTTTTGAATCAAATTGGTCCACACGATTCGTTCAAAATGCGGATTCATTTACATACATACAGTGGCATTTTTTGCACCAATATCTTGAATTTTAGGGAATAACTGCATTTGTTAACAGTCAGCTGGATGAAATATAAGATGACGTACAGATCTGGGGGCGCTGTTTTAATCGCGTTATCTTTTCATAACTAATTAAGTTAACGAGTTAAACTGGCAGCCCTACTTTTAAAATATAATTCATTCCTGTGAATTTTCAGCATCATTACTAATCCTTCAGTAACCATTCTAATATATTGATTTGATGCTGAAGAAACATTTCTGATTATTATCAATGTTGAAAACAGTTGCGCTGCTTGATATTTTTGTGAAAACTGGAATAAAGCATATATAAAGAACAGAAAGCTCAAAACAACAGTATTAATTTGACATTTTTGTTACATTATAAATGTCTTTACTGTCACTTAAGATCAATTTAATGCAGTTTTCCAGGCCTCAATATACTTCCACTGAAGTCTGCACTGACTAAGAATAATCAATAGCACCTCAGTGACTCCATGGCACAGGACAAATGATTTTTCAATTCACATTTTTCATAGCCTTTTAAAAGACCACTTTTTTTCATACCAGGTCAGAGAGACTTAAAGACACGTGTCAAGCCCTTAAATATCCATTAATTGAAATATTAACATAAATAAGTCTTTAAACCCAGAAACAAGTTTGCATTTTATCACTTCCATTTTCACCGCCCCGCAGTTAAATATATTTTACTATTTGATTCCACAACAAAATATATGACTATGATTAAGCTTTTAAAAAGGCAATTGATATCAATTGATAATGGGACTAGAAAGATTGTCAGGGACTTTAAACATCATGACAGCAAAAAAAGCCTCTTATACTTGACCTCTTCCAAACTATTCTAAGTTAAACTTTCTAATTTGTAGATTTAAGGAGTTGTCGGAGGCTTAATGGAGGTGATATTTAACTCATGCTACTGTGGCGTAGTTCATTTATAGTCTAACTTTAGCTTTTTACTTCTGGTGATTGTATTTAGGCTTCAAAATTCATTACATTTTCATTAGGTTTTATGTTGGTCATAAAAGTGTTTGTGAAGATTGTCTTGATGAACAAAACGTGTTAAGAATCACAATCTTTGTTGATCATTTTCTGCAATAATCCAATCCTATTAGGTTTTTGTTGTGGGTATGCCTACAAAAATGGCGTCATCCCTGCAGCACTCTCTATATAAAACCCAATTCAATATATAGATTAAATACCATACCAAGCACCATACCATTTTTTTTTAATTTGTGAACTTATGACTTGCATTTTCCAGTTTTCTCTACTTTGCTAAAGTACTAGCCAAGCTGATTGCATTAGTGATGTGTTGACCCATAAAAATTATCCAGTTGCACACCGGAGCTGTCATGATCCGATGTCAAGTTTAATGACTGACACCATTTCTCTGAAAGTGCTTCTAATGGAACCCACTGAGCATCTTCCCCTAAATGGCATCCAATCGAAAGCCAGCCTCTGCACTCCTTTAGCAACATGAGAAATTGAAAGTGCCTTTGGACGCTAATGCTATTACCCCCTCTCTAAAAGTCACAAGCTTCACTTTGCTGACGATAGATCCTTTTACTTAACATTCACCCACTTTGATGAATGACAATTCATTAAATTTGTGAATATTTTAATTATATGATGTATGATATTGGTGTAGTTCTAAATCTACATATCTATATTTAACTTTTGAGTGGCACATGTGTGGTATACCTTGTTTAGAGCCGGTGCGGTCGCTGCTGGGCCCAGTGTTGGGTGTATATTTAGTGTCCCTGGTGGCAGCACTGTGTCTTGTCCAATCAAACTCTTCGGTTTTATCTTGGATGAACATACAGACGGTGTCCTCTTCAAAGCCACAGTGAAACTTACCTATGGATGGTTCAGCAGAGAAACAGTACAATTAGGAGTATGCAGAAAGAGCGCTTAAAAAGCTTATAAAAGACAATTCAATCATTTCAAATTAATTATATGTGCATTTATGGACGCTTAGTCAGATGCTTGAAACGTACAATGCCAATGTATGGAGGCCATCAAAAAAAATCCATTTTACAATCTTTATGAAATAAGTCAACTTTTGTTGATGTTACATTCAAATATGTTTCAGTCATTTACTGTGCTGTCTATTTCTGACCATTAGATGAAATGAAATAAAAAGTTAAATGTAAAATGTTAAATCAACCTATAAATTCCATGATAGGACAGGAGTTGAAAGCATTTGTATTTGTTTTTAAATATTTATAATGTGTAAAAGTCATTCATTCACTACTGTCCAAGTTTGCAGTCATTGCAGTAAAATTTTTTATCAAAATGAACACTTTTATTCAGCAAGTATGCATAAATTAGATCAAAAGCGACAGTAAACAGATTCATAATTTTACAAAAGATGTCTATAAAAAATGCTGGGTTCAATACAACCCAGCACTGGATGAAATATGGACAAACCCAGCGACTGGCATAAATGTTTAACCCAACCTTCCGAGTAGTTTTATTTACCTCAACTACATTGTATTGTTTAAAAATTACTATATGGCTGACTTAAGATAAACCCAAAATAGGTTAATATAGGTAGGTTAATATGGTTAAAATAGGCATAAAATTATTATTAATTATTAAAATATTGAACATGTAAATACATGTTAATTTCCAACCTAATTTCCAACCTATTTTGAGTTCATTTTTAATCAAGGAATATAGTAATAGTTGAGTTACACAACCAGTCAAAAGTTTTTGAACAGTAAGATTTGTAATGCTTCTTCTGCTCACAAAGCCTGCATTTACAAGTACAGCAAAAATAATACAATTCTGATATATTTTTACTATTTAAAATAAATGTTTTAAAGTGTAATTTAATCCTGAAAAGCATAATTTTCGGCATCATTACTCCAGTCACATGATCCTTTACATGATCCTGCTGCTTAAAAACATTTATTATTATTATGTTGAAAACAGCTGAGTAGAATTTTGTCAGGTTTCTTTGATGAATAGAAAGTTCAGAAGAACAGCATTTATCTGTGATAAAAAGCTTTAAAAACATTATAAATGTCTTTATCATCACTTTTGATCAATTTAAAGCATCTGTCAGGATGTTGGACTTTCTGTCTTTGTTTTCCTAGTGTGTTTCCCCTCTGTGTTTCCAATGTTTTAGTCTTTTCCTTTGTCTCCCCCTTAAGACCATAAAGATGTTTGGCAAAAAACACTATTAAAGGTCCCATATTGTCAAAATCGAAATTTCCTGGCTTCTTTCATGATAACTGAGGTCTAGGGGCTATGTAACTACCATATGAGTTTCAAAACAGTCAATCCACAGTAAACTGCACACAGCCTGCTTAAAGTAGCTGTTCATTTTCACAAGCCACTGTGACTTCCGCAAAGATGTGACGTCCGATCTACTCAGTCACCGCCTTCAGTCACCACCCCGAGCACCAATCACGTCCCACCCTCCTTTTGACAAACCCATATGACAAACCCAGACAATATCGTGTCCATAACAACAAGATAAGCAACAACAACAACACGAAAACAAGTCGAGAAAACCCTGTTCAGTCGATAGATGTCGAAACTACATCATTGCACAGGCTTCAGAACAACGTGAATATAAGAGACCACTGGCACGTCAACTTCAGCCTCTTTCACACAGTGATTCCGGTAAATACACGATGATTCCCATGATTTGTTCCAGAGTTGTTTGATTTGGTTCATTCACAGTTATTTTCCGGAATCTGTGCGTGCTTTACACACAACCCATAAAGACATGTGACGTTTGGATGTGAGATGTAATGCAACGCGTACGTTTCACTAAACTGAAACTAACCTGAACAAACTGTGCTTCAGCGCTGATAGTGAGGAGCTGGCTCTGCCTGATCGTTGCTTTATTCCACTTTGCACATATTTTTTTCGTTGTGAAGAGTCGCATGATAACGTGCAACACTGCCTTTATGGTTCTGGCTTTTGTTCACACAGCACTTGTTCCCGTAATTTTCCAGAATCAGCGTGCATTGTGAAAGGGGCTTTACTGAAGCAACAGTTATGTAGCTTACTGCATTCGGTGTTTGAAAAAGAAAAAAACATTAATGATCATTCTGAAATATCCTGTTGAGTATCAGCAAGCTAGGCTCTCTCTATGGCTCTGGGCTCGGCTAAAGCATACATGACCGTAGTTAACTGTGGTTGGCCTGGTTGTCGTCACTCAGAAAACAACAGGCCAATCAGAAGAGAGGCTCATGAACATTAATTAGATGGGCCAAAATCGACCTGTTTTTGACAGAGCTCCTAAAAAAGGAGCTGTAAAAATATATTGAGATGGATTTTGGCACTTATACCGCAAATATATATTCTTAAGGACATCAACAACTAAAATAAACCTCCAGAAATGTGTACAATATGGGACCTTTAAAATAAAAGAACATAAATCCAGGGAACAAAACGACACGTCAAAACATTAAGACCGGACAAAGGGAATGAGCAACCAAGGACTATTTAAACATAATCAAAGGGGAGTGGACACTAAACAAGACAGGTGTACACAATCCAGGATAACGGGGGAAGGGGGAAGTCTAAATATGGGGAAGGGTAAACCAAATAAACTGTACCAAAGGGGGAGACAAAGGAAGAGACCAAAACATTGGAAACACAGGGGGGAAACACACTAGGAAAACAAAGACAGACCCCCGGTTTCACAGACAAGGCTTAAGCCTAGTCCTAGACTAAAATGTAAGTCTGAGCTGTTTCAACTGAAACAAAATTGCACTGATTGATGTTAAAATATATCAGTGCCTTTGTTTTGTCTCAAGATGCACACCAGTAATGTTTTTTTCTAAGCATGTTTATAAAAATTACTTAAATGTCCTAATTGAACTATGGCCTAATCCTGGCTTAGTCTAAGCCCTGTCTGTGAAACCGGGCCGGAAAGTCCAACATCCTGACAGCATCCTTGCTAAATAAAACATTAATTAACAGAATTCATTTCTATAATTTCTTTCTCAAAAAATAAATAAATAAATAAAATAAAAGTAAAATACTGGCTCCAAGCTTTTGAATGGTATAGTATGTAATGTTACAAAAGTTTTTTATTTCAGATAAATGCTAATCGTTCTATTCATCAAAGAGTTCTGAAAAAATGTAATAATAAAAATGTTTCTTAAAACAGCAAACCAGCATATTAGAACAATTTCTGAACAATAATGTGACACTAAAGACTGGAGTAATGATGCTGAAAATGTAGCTTTGATCACAGGAATAAATTACATTTTAAAATATATTCAAATAGAAAACACTTATTTTAAATAGATATACACAATATTACTACTTCTGCTGAATTTTGGAGCAAATAAATATTTTTATCCCAGCATTTTTAAAGTATATTTAAATAACAGCTATTATTTTGATATTTCTATTCATCAAAGAGTCCTGAAAAAAAATTAGCATTTCTGTATCATGGTTTCTACAAAAAAAGCAGCAAAAGCAGTTTCAACATAAGAAGTATTTCTTAAAATATATTCAAATAGAAAATAGTTATCTTTAAATTGTAAAAACATAACAGCCTCACTAAACATAATTCTTTCCCTCAACTTTTGAACGTTAGTGTATGCTAGAATCATACATATAAATGTTAAGGATAGTTGCTAAACATTTACTGATGATTAACACCAAAAGATAAAAGGTATATTACTTCAAGTGCTCTTACAGCTCTTTTTTGCTAATCAAAAAAATACAAACAGTATGTAAAAATACTCACTCCAAGGAGGATTCACCGGTGCTGTAAAAGAGAAAAGAAAAGAGTTTATGTATGCGAAAGCCGAGCTTTGAAAGGCTTATAGCACATAGTTGATTAATAAACCATTATAAACAACAGCAGGGGACTCGGAGAAGGGGAGAATGGCATTTGCCCTTGGAGAGAAGTGTTTAGAAAGTGCTTTGGGCATCATTACCATGTATCACACAGTTAGAAAAGGGAAATGAAATAGTGTGTCAGTGCAGGACGGGGTGTTTGTGTGGGGAGAGGTCGCTATGGGGCTGTGCAATGCTCAGGTGAACCATAAAGACCTGTATCTCTCTTCATTCCATTCACAAGCAGCCTATCTGAGCGCGGCAGAAAGCCGTGTGCTTCCAGGCAGCCTCAATGAGGGCTAAGGTGCATTGTGGAAGAAAGGTTTCAGAGGGCATGTGTGGAAAAGATAGTGAGACTGAAACCGATCCCTATTTCAACCAACTTAGCTCAGTGCCTTAATAGAATACAAAAAAACCCTTGCGCAATCCTGTTTAAGTCCAAAAACGTGTTTGGATCCTCCAAGAGCAGTGATTACGCTAAGCTGCGAATTTCTATGTAGGAAAAAAATCAATGGTCATCCTCTGAGAAGATGTTTGAAAACATCATATCGTCGAGGGCTCTAACTTCAGCAGAGGAATTTTAAGAAATACATCAATGTGTGTCTCTCAAATTGACGTTCCAGCAGTAAAACGAGTACAGTGCGACAGTCGCCTTCTGGGACGGAAAAGTGGCATCGGTTCTGGCATTTGATCAGGCTCCTATAATGAGAAAGATTAGCACGACAGCGTTCAAACACAGCAGATGTTCACAAGGGGTTGTCAGTGTAAATGTCTGCTTTGTGAACTGCGGGGGGAACAGCTCCACACGAAATTGATGATACAACTGAAAAAGTACAAAAGTTGACAGGAGGGGAAAAGAAGGGGAAATTAATTAGCAAATGTCTGTCTACATACACAGAATTTACAAATGAATGAATGAGTGAATGATGGGAAGTGTCATGGGAATTGCAGCGTTGAGGGGAACAGAGGATTTTGTCAAGGAAGACAAAATGGTAGTGAGTCATTCCTTGAAACAGATGCCTTTTCTATTTCGGAGGTGGTTTTAGAAGCATCTCAAGCTAAATTTATAAAAATTAATGTGTTTGGAGCTTTAGAGAAGGAGGGAGGAAACGGGGTTGGAACATTTGAAACCAAAATGGCTGCTGCTCTTCCTGTTATCAAGGTTATTTCCTTGGCTCATTACCATTCAAGAGTCAATAATATGAATTATTAGTAAAAAAAAAAAAGGGAACAAATGCAAAAAAATATAATACATTTAATTAAAATAGTTGTTTAATGTGACGGACGGATGATTTGAGACTCATGAAAACTGATGTTACTTTAAGTTCAGTATGCTATTTAAAATTACTCTACACTCTTAAAAATAAAGGCGCTTCACGATGCCATAGAAGAACCAAACAGAACTTGTCTAAATGGTTCCATAAAGAACCTTAAACATCTGAGGAACCTTTCTGTTTCACAAGGAGGTTCTTTGTGGTGAAAGAAGGTTCTTCAGATGAAAAAAGGTAAGAAAGAGATGGTTCTTTAAAGAACTTTTGACTGAATGGTTCTTTGTGGAACCAAAAATGGTTCTTCTATGGCATCGCTTGAAGAACCTTTTAAAGCACCTTTATTTTTAAGAGTGTATATGCAAAATAACATCAAATTACAATGATCAAATTAATGTTCACTGTTTTTTAGAAACAAATATGTAATGTGACAGGACACAATCACAGACATGTATCTATTATCTTGTTTTTAATTCAATTACTGTGATTTATGCTTATAAATGTGATTTAATGTGAATGAGAAAGGTAATATATGGGTCAAAGATGAAACAGGGTTTGAGCATAACAACAATAAGTGTAATACTGCTTTAAATTGTTGTTAATAAATATAAATATAAATATAAATATAAATATAAATGTTTTCTGTTTAATTTAATTGCATTTTTGTTTTTGTTTTTCTAAGCAAAAATACATATACATTTTCCCTAAAGAAGACAACTCAACTCAATTTCATTCAGTGTAAAAGGCTTGTCAGGCATATTTACAACAAAAATCAATTTATGACATAGTAAAAGAAAAAATACTTTCACCCTAAAATTCTATATTTTTTAAAATTTGCCACTACCCTAGGTTTTGCCCATTTGTCAGAATTTTTTTTACTAATTTAAAACATAATACAATTTAATATGCTCCCTTATTCTTTTATTTATTTTAATATGTACAAGTCAGAATAAGCATGTTGTTGAATTTTTACATAAATATTGTGTTACACTGAATGACAATGTAACATTATTTTTTTAATTTTTCAAAAACTTATTGGAATCCTTAAAAGAAGACACTTTACTTACATTTAATGTGTTTTCTATTGACATAAAATCAATTTTGTAAATTTCTTTTGACATGGACATCTTGACGTCTTTGACCCATATACACTTATATCATGGAAAATAATACTTGTTAATATAATAAACAACAAAATTTAACAGGATTCTTATGTATAGAATAAAAATATAATTTATGTTGAATTGTTATGCTTAAGGTTGCAAAACAGTTAACAGCAGATGAGTTAAAGGACTGTTAAAGGAGTAACATTATCAACATTAAAAATTGACAGATAAGGAAAACATTTACAGATAAGGAAAACATTTCAGGATTTCTCTCCATATAATAGACTTCTATGGTGCCTCTGAGTTTGAATTTCCAAAATGCAGTTTAAATGCAGCTTCAAAGGGCTCTAAATGATCCCAGCCGAGGAACAAGGGTCTTATCTAGCGAAACGATCAGTTATTTTCTAAAAACATTTACAATTTATATACTTTTTAACCTCAAACGTTTGTCTTGCCTAGCTCTGTGTGAACTCCAGTTCATGACAGTTAGGGTATGTTGAAAACATCTCATTTTCTCCTCCAACTTCGAAATTTTCCTACTTCGCTGCAGAAGTACCAGCCCAGTGTTTACAATGTGAACATTCTTTACCACTGAAGAATCTAGACATGAACATCTTGGATGACAAGGCGGTGAGTTACCTTACAAGTGTTACCTTCCCAACGTGACTATGTAATGCGTGTAGTCGAGCTACTGCAAGATGAGCTTTGTATTTTTTTTTTTTTTTAGAAAATGACAGATCGTTTTGCTAAATAAGACCCTTATTCCTCAGCTTGGATCGTGTAGAGTCCTTCAAAGCTGTAATGAAACTGCAACTTGGACCTTCAAATCATTGATCCCCATTGAAGTCCATTATATGGAGAAAAATCCTGGAATGTTTTCTTCAAAAACCTTTTCTTTTCGACTGAAGAAAGAATGACATGAACATCTTTGATGACACGGGTGTGAGTACATTATCCGAAAATTTTATTTTGAAATTGAACTAATCCTTTAAACAACAACTGCTGATTAAAAAAAAAAATGGCACAATCAATATATCTGTGAACACAAATCACATTTGATGTTAACAACTCAAGACTAGCTGTTTTTTCCCATTGCAAAATCGTAATTTAGAAGCTAATTATTCCATGAAGGTTACAGTTCTCTTTCTGTAAACCACCCAGCTGTTTTTAAATGGGGTAAGGAGGAGAGGCCTGCTTATGTTAAACCAAGCAGATGTTGCGTATTTGGAAACACGTGCTGCATTAACACACTCTCTAAATTGATGGGCTCCGTGTTCTCTCCTTTTGCCTTTCTCTCTCCCTGTATCCCCGTAAAAGTACAATTAGAGCTATTGGAGCAGGAGGCAAAAGCAAAACGTCAACATCATTAAACACACAAGCAATTAGACCCAGTATATTTCCCACTCAGAGAGGATTCACTGCTGTCCTACTCAGAGGCAAGCTTTAAGGTAAAATCCAAGCATATTCAAGCCTTTCATTTGAACAAGCCAGATAACGACATAAATGTGCAGAGCTGAGTAATAAATTGCAGTAATGCAATTCAGGCTACTGTACAAACCATGCCGTCTTATCACAGAGACTGGAATTTTGCGATATCTATACAAAACCCAAAGGCACCCCAGAAACAATATGTTATCATTGAGTCCAAGTATTCCCACACATAATCAAGCCCTTAAATTAATGAGTAGCATACTTCATATTCATCCATTTTAATATAATGCTTGCATTAAGTAACATTAGCATTTAAATGACCTGCGTTCGATCATTATTATTAATATTACCAGCAGTAAACTACTAAACTAACAAATAATGCCATTTATGACAACCTAATACCATAGTGAAGTCGTGGTGAGATGTACTAACTGTTTGACAATACAATTATAATAGCTTGTTAGCACTGTCCTCTCAGCCTGTTTGTGTTCTCTGAAAGGCTCATAAATAGCTGCCAGTTGGTGGCGTTCCAAAGCAATCTACAGGCAGCAGCAAGTTTATGTGTTGAATAACTGCTTTATAGAATGATACCGAATGACACAGTCCATCAATTCTTCTTGGTGGCTTGTTAATTTGTCTGGCACTGTCCATGCACGAATTTGAACCGCAGCCATTCAAAGTCTTAACAAACACTGTGCAACCTTTTGCCACAGGTTGCGATGGCCTGCCTTTCCAATAAAAATCGCCAAGTACAGGAGGAGAAAAACTACTGAAATGTCATGGGAATGGCTGATTCTGGCTCATTCTTGTGAATACATTTGGTGCATTCAATAAAAAGTCAGATAAACACATATGAGCCAAAATATATGTTATTCTACATCTATATGATTTTCTTTCTTATGATATTTTGAAGTTTTTACACTTGAGACATTTTTGTGTGTGTTTCATAGAACAAAGTAAACCATACAGGTTTGGAATGACATGAAGGTTGAAAAAATGTTGACAGATTTTTCATATTTTGAGTGTACTATCCCTTTAACATTAAAAATTCATTGGTGTTGCACATGAACTGAAAAAATGTATACACTGAATGCAATGCAAGTCACTCACATTTTGCAGCTTGCATTGTGAAAATTCTGTCATTTATTGCTCACCCTCATGTCATTCCAAACCCATAAGACCTTCGTTCATCTTCGAAACACAAATTATTACACAAATATTTTTGATGAAATCCAAAAGCTTTCTGACCCTCCATACACAGCAACACAACTACCACGTTCAAGGCACAGAAAGGTAGTAAGGATATTGGTAATATAGTCCATGTGACACAAGTGGTTCAACCACAATGTTAAAAAGCTACAAGAATAATTTTTGTGTGCAAACAAAACAAAAATGAGATTAATCTGAGTTTCAAAGATAACCGAAGGTCTTAAGCTAGGTTCATAAACCTAAACTGGTGATACTTCTCTTCCTCATGTTAAAATTAATTAAACTATTCACTAAATATTCACTATTATCTGTAGTATATGAAGTGTGACATTCACATTCATGGATACAGATAAATCTGTTTTAATTAAAACACTTTTTTTTAATAATGCAGTTCATATAATGAATGGGAATACCAGTGCACAAATAAATTATTTAATAGTAGGAATGTAACGGTATTATCAATATCGTGGTATCGCGATAGCAAAACTGTTTTGATATTATTGTGGTCATATGACTATATGAAATGATAGGTCTTCCAGGCAAAAAGTGTAGTTTTTAAAATATATTTAAATTTCTTATTTAACAAAAGGTTTTTAAAGCTGTGTTTTGGGCTATTATGCTTTGGCACAGTATCTGTCAAACAGCTAAAACCGAAAGCATAATATACCTAATAATCATTTTATTAAGTCTATTTTCGCTGCACGTTTAAAGGTGAAGCGAGCACTTCGTTCAGGCGATCAGCTCGTGATCCAGTGTTTTCCGCAGCTCAGAATGGCTCAGTTCACACTAAATGCATGTGCTGTAAGTTTACAGTTTTTCTCAGTTGCTTAAACACATTTCTTGAAATTATGCCTCTTATTTGCGAAACTCTAAACACAAATCCACAACTCCTAACTCAATTCCCCAAACTTCCTATATTGAGGTCAAAATGAAGCTCTCCACTCAAAACAATTCAATCTTGCTGAAAAACCAAACTTTGCTCTCAGACATGACACACAAATCCTCAAAAACACACACACTACAACACAGTTTTACACACCGATGAGACAAATTCAAAACAATACTACGAAAACAATACAAATAAAAAACTTTTCACATGATGAACACAACAAATCTATGCCGAAGGTTCTGATTGGTGTCCACTTGGGTAATTGTGTGCTAATTGAGCTCAAACTTCGCAGACTTGAGTGAACAATGTTGAATGCTTGTGCTTTCTAAATGACATCATGGTGTAAGCACTGAGAAATGTAGGTATTTGTGTGTAGAGTTTTGCAGTAACAGTTCACCAAATATAACTCATGTGTCAAAGCAGGGAATAGTGTTTATTGTTTAGGGAAATGGGTGTGCTTTTTCAAAAATGGCGTTATTGTTTTGAAATTTTAGTTCAAAAGACTGGTTATAGTGTTTTAGCAATTGAGAAAAACTGTAATACGCATTTAGGAACGCAACGGCCACCAGGTATGCTTTACTTTTGTGGCAGATGATTACAACATTTCAATAGATTTGTAGTGAGATGCGTTTTTGTAAGTCTATTTTCACTGAAGTTGGAGTTTTCAGTCAAAATAATAGCTCTACTGTCGTTTCCGTCAAAATAAAAGCGGTATGAATAGCTGACAGCTAGTGGTATAAATGGGTAATGTTAGTGCAGTCCAAATTTGAAATATGTCTTTCAAGTGTAGAAACTAGGAAAGAAGTACTGTAATTTCCCTACTGTAGTGTAAAGCAAAAATAATATATCTATGAAATATTAATTTTCATTTATTTTAGAGCAATTGTTCTACTGTCATAGGAGTAACGATAATATAAAATTGTTATTTAAATGTGCCTGGCTTCCTAAAACACCAGTGTGAATGTAATTTAGACTGAGACGGTATACCACAAATAAAAAAAGGGCTGAGTCCCCTTTACAGTTCAGCTAAAAATCAATTCATTGACTTTCTTCTGACTTAAGTTCTCTTAGTTAAGAACATGGGTTGGAGCTCTTAATTTTGAACTCTTAAAGTGCATTAGATACAAAAATTTAACTTTAAAATGTAAATGTAATTTTTTTTTTTTCCAAGTCTTCATTTATTTATTTATTATTTTTTTTTTATTTAAATATCGTAATAATATCTTGGACTTCATATTGTGACAGTGTATTGTGAGATTTTGATATCAATACATCCCTGTTTAATATATACTGTATTATTAAATAAATAAATGATGGATATATATGACAATATAATTTGACTTTCTTAGAACAAAAGTCATACAGGTTTGCAATGACATGAGGATAAGTTACGACAGATTTTTCATTTTCTTAACATTTTATCATTAAAAATTCAGTGCCATTGCACATGAACTGAAAGAAAATGTATATCTTGAATGGAGTGTAAGACATTTTGGATTTAACCATCTGCCATATGCATACATTAATGTGCAGTTTTAGCAAACCAACAGAAGGTATCCTCACAGAGAGCTTCTCCAACCATTTACACGTGGCTTAAATGCCAGTGTATTATTGTGAAAGCTGGGATATGGATTGTGACTGGTGTGATTGTGCTATCACCTTCTCCAGGCTATTCGAGCCAATTAAAATGCATAATGTCACAGTGGCAAAAGCTGGACTCTTTGATGGAAGTGCTCCTGGTGTGAAAGTCATCCCATCATTACAGATGGTCTTTTCCCATGAGCCCTGTGGCAAAATGACTTCAGGGGAAATGGAATAGCAGAGAGGGAGATGTTATGAAATGAGACATTTTCAATTTTTTACCACTGGTATTTCCATTACCTGACACAAAGACCGTGTAGAGCCATAGGGCTTCATATCACATGGGCAAGCTGCTGAATAAACTATGAGCAGAATCAATGAAATAATGACCGGATGGAAGAATAAAAATAATTTTTTTTTTACCGCTTTTGAAATTGCACCTGGTCTGCACAGGCCTTCTGTGGTCTTTTCTTGCAAATCCTTATTTTTAAAAGCCACAGAGAGGGTGAAGGGCATTCACTCGACAGCCCAGTGCTGTTTAAAATAGTTTTCGTTGAAGTCTAGCACGTCACACCCCAGGACATGTCAACTTTCCACAGTATTTCATGTCGATTACCCATAAGCAATGGCTTAAAATTAAGATAGAGCCCTTGAAGAGCCTCACTGGGGTCGTGCAACCTCGATAACAGAACTCTGTGCACAGTTAATGAATGTGCCCGAGTGCATCCAGCCATTGGTGAGGTCATAAAGCTGCCACATTACGATTGGTTTTCCAGTAAAGAATGGAAGGGGTTCAGGCACCACAAGACTTAGGGTTTAGGTGACTTGATATACGTTACCTGTCTCTCGACTGGCCTCTTTAAGAAGCACAAAGCAAAACAATAAGATCAATCTATAGCTCTAGGCAGTTTTAGAAAATAGTAGATAACATGAATACAACAGTTGCTATTAAAATGCAGGTCAACAGATGAGTAATATGTGCATTTTTCATGTACACAGCCAGCAGAGGTCTCTATTACATTAAAAAATTTTTTTTAAAATGTCCTCTGCTGGTTATTTGTTAGATTAGCAGATTTGCACACAAATATTTTTAATAAAGTCGAATCTATGAAGTGTTCTTTTTCAATAAAAAGATGAGGCTTTGTACAATATTTGGAGCTGTCAAATAATCTAATATTGAATCTAAGTGTTTTTAATAAATGACCTTGACTTTAGTACACAGACATGCATCACTGCCAGTATTAGTATACAAGCATGATTCTTAGTTTAATATTAGTTTGTTGTTTATAAGGAGTTATATATTTGCATGAAACATTCAGTGGGGTCTAAAAGTCTAAGAGCATTGGTGAAAAAGCAGATTTTAGTTCTAAATGAAAAAAAAAATAACCTTGAATAACAAAACTAAACTGAACGCATGATAATCTGATAGAAAAGTGAGCTAAAACAATTCAGTATTCTTAGTCTTTGGTATTTCAAGCTGACTATAAATCTTAGCGTTTTAATGTGGACTTTATTACTTGAAGGGTGCAACAATATTAATATGAATTTCACTTTATGGCTGATACTGTAACCAATAAATATTTTAATTAAGATAACAAGGGTAACACTTTATTTTAAGGTGTCCTTGTTACACGTTACATGCACTTACTATTATAATAACAATAAATTATGCATAATTGCAATAATTTATAATAATAAATAATAAATAAATAATAATAAATATGCAAGTAACCCTAAGCCAAGCCCTATCCCTAAACAAAACTGTATAGTAAGTACATGTAGTTAATTAATATTACTCAATACCTAAATGTATAATTAACTGTAAAAAGGAGACCTTAAAATTAAGTGTAACCTAATTTTGTTTTAAACATAAATTAAAAACTGTTCATTAAAAAAAGTGTAAAATCAACTGTTATAAATTTTACAAAATAGGTATCAATATCATCATGTACTTATATATATATATATAATATAATATATATATATAATTATATGTATAATTCAGTATTTGAACATTAATTAAGTTGAATAAATAATAAATAAATAAACAGTTTTTAATTCCTTTCTAATAAATGTTCACCTTTTGATTATTGCTGAAGCATCTAGTAATTATGTGCCTGATTTTTTATTTACAACCTGTTTTGGTTTCATTTTAAGCCAGCCATAGCATTTTTCAGAGTGTGCACAGTATGAAAAATGAATAATCATTTTGCAATTTGCTCAAGAGATTTGAAAGATTAACTATTATTAAGAATTTACAGTTTTTATTAATGTTTTTAAAAATGAAGTGAGCAAAATGCTAATTAAAATATAAAAAATAGGGTAAAAAAATCGTTCTAAAAAATGCTGGGTTAAATACAACCCAGTGCGGGTGAAATATGGGTTTTGATCCAACCTTCTGGATAGTTTTCTTTAACTCAACTATTGTTTAAAAATGACACATAATTACTAGAGGCATCATCAATAATTAAAAGGTGAACATTTATTAATAATCAATTAAATGTTTAATTATTATTTATTCAACTTACTAATAAATATTCATTCCGATCTTCAAGAATCGGCTAAAAACACATCTCTTCCATCTTTATTTCACCCTCTAACTTTAGCACCCTGTATTCTAATTCTATTCTTTAAAAAAAAAAACTTTCCCTTTTAGACTTTATATATTTTAGACTTTTATACTCTGTTTATTTACTTGCTGCTTGTTTTCTTAAAAAAATAACACTAGCTTCTCTGTTCTTGCTGTATTATATCTATCTATTTTTAGGCCTCTATCACTAGCTTGCTTTTTAAAAAAACCTTGATATGTGTACTGCATTAGGCTAAATGAGACTTGTCATAGCACTTGCATGTTATTGCTCTTTTGTTGATTTTGATTGCTTCCATTGTCCTCTTTTGTAAGTCGCTTTGGATAAAAGTGTCTGCTAAATCTATAAATGCAAATGTAAACATATTAATAAATGTTCATTTCCAATCTAGTTTGGGTTCATTTTAAGCAAGAAATAGTTGAGTTAAATAAAACAACCCGGTTGCTGGGTTTGTCCATATTTCACCCAGCGCTGAGTTGAATATCAACCTAAAACAATAAAAAAAAAATCTAATACTGATATACTAATATAGTACAGATATAATTTCTATTTTTTCTATTTAACTCTATTTTTGACCCCACTGTCAAAACCACTAAAAACAAACATGACAAGCTTTCTCTTACCACTGTAGCGAATGATCCTTTCCGTTGAATCCCCCTCTCCGAATCGTGTTATCGGTGTGAGGCGAACCTGGTAGGCCTCGGGTTTAATGAGTTCAGTGAGGTTGTAGGTGAGCAGTTCTCCTTTCTGGATGTTGTCTTCTATCGGGATTTCCTGCTCCCACCATCTCTGATGCCCCGTCTGAGGAAAAGAGCATAATTACATGTTCTTTATTTCAACACCTTATGATTAAGCATCAAGCCGGCACACACATAAGTAATGATTCCCTCAAAAGGTACTTTTAATAACACACAGTCTCTAGGGAACAAAAACCATACATCACGATAGGATGTCTCAGTCTGTACTATTAATTAAAAACATAATTTCAACATACTAATATTATAATACAACACATGCTGAGCATAATATATATATATATATATATATATATATATATATATATATATATAAAGAGCTGACCGCCTATTTCCTATTTCCATTTTAATGTCTCAAAGAGCTATTATGATATGAAGTTTATTCCTCTTAAAGTAAAGAACACAGTCTTCTTTACTTCCTATTGAACTTTTCTGATTACAATGGCACTGGCCAATGGCACTAATCAAAATGCAATGGCGCTTCCTGAAATGGCCGCACTTGTCTGATGCAAATCAGTACAAATTCTCTAAACAAACACCTACACACAGCAGAGGTGACATTTTCAAACAATGATGCTTTTCACCGAGGAAAGAAAGCACATGAAGTGACAATCACAGAAAGTTCCTGAATGGGCAAAAATAAACATTATTGAATTTTTAGTGAGATATGTGAGCTGGCTAATTGATTTTGACAAGGCATTTTAGCTCCCTGACCCTCTCAATTAACTTTTTACAGCAAGCTGAATTAGTGCAATATTAGAAGAAGTCAATTCAT
The DNA here is from genome assembly GCF_049309525.1 of Garra rufa. Taxonomy (NCBI): domain Eukaryota; kingdom Metazoa; phylum Chordata; class Actinopteri; order Cypriniformes; family Cyprinidae; genus Garra; species Garra rufa. Next base: position 22,501,312 of record NC_133381.1, read on the forward strand.
TCCTTTAGCTCAGGCTTGAAGCAAAGCATAAATGGATTTCAGCTGATGCCTCTTGTCATTATTGTGTTGGTAGATGAGAGGACATATCTAATTAAAATCCAGCACCTATGAAATCTTCCTGCATCTCCTGAAGTGAACTGCCGGGCAGTAAACAAAGCAAAATGAGCGTTCTAATCGCTAACAGAGAATCTGAAAGATCTGAAAAATGTGTGCGAATAGCCTTGGCTTTCATTTGTATAGTCTCAAGTCAACTCAGCAACTCAAAGACCTTATACATCTTTCATTGCAAGTATTTAGGATTAAAAGGTTTCATGAGGGTAAACACAAAACCTGTTTTGGAGGAAAGTACACAAATTTTGAGCGTCAAGTCAATATAAAAAAAAACATTTAAACCCATTTTCATCCATTTTTTGAAAGAAAGAAATACTTTTACTCAGTGAGGATGCATTAAATTGACTACATTTTCATTTTAAATGAAGTTCACCCAAAAATGAAAACTCACTTACTCACCCTTATGTCGTTCCAAGACCTTAGTTCATCTTCGGAACACAAATAAAGATATTTTTTGATGAAATCTGAAAGCTTTCTGACCCTCCATAAACAGCAACATAACTACTATGTTCAAGAAAGGTAGTAAGGACATCATTAAAATAGTCCATGTGACATCAATGGTTCAACTGTAAGGTTATGAAGCTACAAGAATACTTTTTGTGCGCAAAGAAAACAAAAATAGACTTGATTCAACAATAATAGTTGCGTTGATCTCTGTGCAGAGTCAGAAAGCATTTGGATTTTATCAAAAATATCTTAATTTGTGTTCAGATGATGGACAAAGGTCTTAAGGGTTTGGAACGACATGAGGGTAAGTAATTAATGACAGAATGTTCATTTTTTAGTAAACTATCCCTTTAAGATTCATTTTCACAACTTTCTATTTATTAAAGAATTCTGAAAAAATGACACATAGCATGGTTTCCACAAAAAAAAAAAAAAAACTGTTTTCAGCATTGATGATGATAAGAAATGTTTCTTGAGCACCAAATCAGTATATTATTTTGATTTATCATTATTTTATTTTATTATTTATATTATTTTAAGGATCATGTGACACTGAAGACTGGAGTAATGATGCTGAAAATTCAGCTTTGCATCACAGGAATAAAAAACATAAAATAAAATATTAAAATAGAAAACATTTGTTTGAAATTGCAAAACTATTTCACAATATTACTGTACCAAATAAATGCAGCCTTGGTGAGCATAAGAGATTTCTTTCAGAAACATAAAACATTTACAGACCCCTACAGACCCCAAACTTCTGCACAGAAAAATATCCCTTAAAAAATTCAAAGGAGGCAAAAGCAAAGGCAAAGGCAAAAAAAAAAAAAAAAAAAAAAAAATCCACAATCTTAACAACGTGCATCAATAAATCATGCAGGATCATGAACATTTAGAAACTATTTAACTGTTAATTTTATATCATATTGGCTAGGGTGACCACACTGCAAAAAATGCTTTTCTTACTTAGATTTTTTGTCTTGTTTCCAGCCAAAATATCTAAAAATTCTTAAATCAGGAAGGATTTTCTATCAAGTAAAAATGATTGTCTTGTTTTCAGAAAAAAATTATCATAATTAAGTGCATTTTTGCTTGAAACAAGCAAAATAATCTGCCAATGGGGTAAGAAAATTAATCTTGTTTTCTGTTTGAAATAATTTTCTTTTGCTTACACAAGTGGCAGTTTATTTGGCTTGTTCTAAGCAAAAACTCACTTAATTTTGACTTGTTTTAAATAATAAATAAATTAATAATTTGTTTTTACATTTTTTTACGTCTAAAAAAATCCTTCTTGATTTAAGAATTTTTAGATATTTTGGCTGGAAACAAGACAAAAAATCTAAGTAAGAAAAGCATTTTTTGCAGTGCATACATGCTCTTTTGGTCAGGATTTTTACACTGCCTAAAATATTAAGGTTTTGGCTTTGTTTTCCTGTTTTCAAACTTGCTGAAGCTAATAATCGAAAAGCAAGCAGTTTGACCAATAACATGCAGGCATTGTACATAATCGACCAATTGTGTGTGAGAAGGTGGGATCTTCAGAGAATGGTCAAAGTGATGCAAATATGCATATACACTACCAGTCAAAAGTTTGGACACACTTCCCCATTCTCTTTGATGGGAAAGTGTGTTCAAACTTTTGACTGGCAATGTACACTGTTTTCACCAGTTTCAACTTAAAAACTTAAGTTTAGCAGCTCCCTTAAAATGTTAAGTTAAATCAACTCATTTCAACTCACAAGTTAAATCAACTCATTTTTATTGTAATAAGTTAAAATGACTTGTAGTTTTAAGCTGATTTAACTGCTGAACGTAGGTTTTTAAGTTGAATCTGGTGAAAACTTTATACAGTGTACAGGTCCTTCTCAAAAAAATTAGCATATTGTGATAAAGTTCATTATTTTCTGTAATGTACTGATAAACATTAGACTTTCATATATTTTAGATTCATTACACACAACTGAAGTAGTTCAAGCCTTTTATTGTTTTAATATTGATGATTTTGGCATACAGCTCATGAAAACCCAAAATTCCTATCTCAAAAAATTAGCATATTTCATCCGACCAATAAAAGAAAAGTGTTTTTAATACAAAAAAAGTCAACCTTCAAATAATTATGTTCAGTTATGCACTCAATACTTGGTCGGGAATCCTTCTGCAGAAATGACTGCTTCAATGCGGCGTGGCATGGAGGCAATCAGCCTGTGGCACTGCTGAGGTGTTATGGAGGCCCAGGATGCTTCGATAGCGGCCTTAAGCTCATCCAGAGTGTCGGGTCTTGCGTCTCTCAACTTTCTCTTCACAATATCCCACAGATTCTCTATGGGGTTCAGGTCAGGAGAGTTGGCAGGCCAATTGAGCACAGTAATACCATGGTCAGTAAACCATTTACCAGTGGTTTTGGCATTGTGAGCAGGTAAAGCTTTTCAGCAGATGGAAGCATGAAGTGCTCCAAAATCTCCTGATAGCTAGCTGCATTGACCCTGCCCTTGATAAAACACAGTGGACCAACACCAGCAGCTGACATGGCACCCCAGACCATCACTGACTGTGGGTACTTGACACTGGACTTCAGGCATTTTGGCATTTCCCTCTCCCCAGTCTTCCTCCAGACTCTGGCACCTTGATTTCCGAATGACATGCAAAATTTGTTTTTATCCGAAAAAAAGTACTTTGGGCCACTGAGCAACAGTCCAGTGCTGCTTCTCTGTAGCCCAGGTCAGGCGCTTCTGCCGCTGTTTCTGGTTCAAAAGTGGCTTGACCTGGGGAATGCGGCACCTGTAGCCCATTTCCTGCACACGCCTGTACACGGTGGCTCTGGATGTTTCTACTCCATACTCTGTCCACTGCTTCCGCAGGTCCCCCAAGGTCTGGAATCGGTCCTTCTCCACAATCTTCCTCAGGGTCCGGTCACCTCTTCTCGTTGTGCAGCGTTTTCTGCCACACTTTTTCCTTCCCACAGACTTCCCACTGAGGTGCCTTGATACAGCACTCTGGGAACAGCCTATTCGTTCAGAAATTTCTTTCTGTGTCTTACCCTCTTGCTTGAGGGTGTCAGTGATGGCCTTCTGGACAGCAGTCAGGTCGGCAGTCTTACCCATGATTGCGGTTTTGAGTAATGAACCAGGCTGGGAGTTTTTAAAAGCCTCAGGAATCTTTTGCAGGTGTTTGGAGTTAATTAGTTGATTCAGATGATTAGGTTAATAGCTCGTTTAGAGAACCTTTTCATGATATGCTAATTTTTTGAGATAGGAATTTTGGGTTTTCATGAGCTGTATGCCAAAACATCAATATTAAAACAATAAAAGGCTTGAACTACTTCAGTTGTGTGTAATGAATCTAAAATATATGAAAGTCTAATGTTTATCAGTACATTACAGAAAATAATGAACTTTATCACAATATGCTAATTTTTTGAGAAGGACCTGTATATTATGTTTGCTGTGTTTAACTTGAAGTGGCGCTGCTTTAAGACAAAAGCAAGTATGAAAACAGAAAAAAGGCAAAACCTGGCAATTTTGAGTAATGTAGAAATCCTGGCCAGGACATGTCCAGGAAAAAGAGCACGTATGGTCACCCTGATATTGGCTCGAGTGCAGCACCATATGGAACTGCAATCTGTTTTATAATGGCTGTTTGTCCAAGCTGTGACAGACGGGACGTTACTAATGTTATCATTACTATGGGTCAGTCATTATTTTCATGGACTGCTGTGATCTTTTGGCCATTGTATGCACAGTTGGTCAGATTAATTGTCAACATTTGCAAACTTGAACGTTTGCCATGTGACAACTATTAGGCAGGCAGTAGATACACAACGATCGAAGGACACTGTTGTGTGGTGGCTGTTGATCTTGGCCTCATGTCTACTGTCTCAGAGCTTCGCTGACTGACAGGCATACAAAGACTCCCCCGGCAGTCAGCCTCGTCACTGCGGGTCTCGCTGGATTCAAATACAAGATGATTGGTTAAATCAGTGGGGCGAGAGAGAGAGGAAAGGAGGGTGGCAGCAATAGCCCTGAGAAGTTGCCAGTGTTCCCATCAGGGTCTCTCTCTCTCCTGGTAACGAGATTTCCATCGCCAAATCCAATTACTGTTTATTGCTTCTGTGAGATTTCTAATTCCATGCCTGCAGATCTTGTAGAGGGGAAAAGCATCGGTGCAGGCACATATAAGAAAAGATAGACCGTTCTTTCCCCAAAGCACCTTCCTCCTGCAATGCATCATACAACAACAGCTTATTTCAAAGTCTCTCCTCTTTAAAAAGCGCCAGAAAAAAATCAATACGTTCATAAGTGGTATCATCACAGACGGCTTTCAGCAGCATTTGATCTTATCTATGTAAAGCTGCTAAACCCGAAACTCAATTAAACCCCACTGAAGAGAATCACAGATCATTTCTGCATACCAAAAAATGACTCGTAACCTTCTCTGAACAAAAACGAGAAAAACCCAACGTCAAGTTTTTTTTACACTATAGTGTGAAACACTTGACATGTAGGATCCTTCAACACCACATTTGGGTGAGATTTCATTAAAGAACTGAAACGCATCTGCTTTTTTCACGTGGTTCAGTGTGCACAGCTCCAGGGACCTTCTGTTTCTTCCAACACAGCACTCAAATCTTAACACATCCTTGAGCAAGACACTCTAAACCTTGTTGTGGATGTGAGGGGCCAATACTGAAGCATACAGCCCTCACACTGAAGGAGAGTGTGAAGAGCACAGGGGCGGAGAGAGCACACACGGCCTGACAAAACAACCTTGAAGAACCGACCGGCTCTGATGGAATACTTCAACTTTGGTTACGCCGATATAATACCCAACTTAAATCTGTGGAATTTGAAAAATAATCTGTTGTGATCCAAGAAAGTGACCTTGGCTGACTATATACATTAAAAAAATTATCCTTCTCACTGCAGAACATCAATACTTGTGTCTATGCCGAAATAACTGAAAGTAAGTTCAGCTTTATACTTTTTAAACTTTTTATATGGCATGATTAAAGGAATAGTTCAGTCCAAAATGATTTTTTAAAAGCTTTTCTGTATGATTTTCAACTTTTGTAGAGCTCAAAAAGGAAATGTTAGGCAGAATGTTCAAACTGCTATTTTTCCATTTAACAAAAGTGAATAGTGACCAAGGGTCCAATGATTTTTTATTGTTTTTTGTTTTTTTTAGTTTTATTCAGTAGGAATTCATTTGATTTGATCAAAAGTCACAGTAAAGGCAATTATAATGTTTCTTTCAATATATTATGGTTCTTTCAAACTTTCTATTCATCAAAGAATCCTGGAAATTTTTAGAGCACCAAATCAGCATATTAAATTGATTTCTAAATGTCATGTAAGCTGAAAATTCAACTTTGCTATCATAGAAATAAATGACATTTTAAAGTATGCTGAAACAGAAACATTATTTTAAATTGTAAAAATATTAAACAATATTACAGTTTTTACTGTAATTTTGATCAAATAAATGCAGTGGTGAACAGGAGATGCATTTCAAAACATACCAAAATGTTTAAAAGCCCAAATGTTTGAATACTGTATATGTACAGCCATGGAAAAATGTTGTGATTGAAAATCAGGGTAATTCCACCAAATATTGATTTTTTAACTCTTCTGAAGTTAAAACATATTAAAAGATAAACTTGGAATTGCGTTTGTCTAAAAATGAACCAAATCCACAGCTGAAAACATGCTCTGAACCACATATATTCCACATATATTTTCCCCTTTCCATAAATCTTGGGTCTATTGCAGCTTGGCAACAGATTTTAATCATGAAGGCATTTTTATAGAATTTTTCTTAACTTTTCTGAAGTTAAAATGTATCAAAAGTTTCATTTGTTGTAATCAGGGTTATTCCAATAAAATATTGATTTCTTCAATTTTGTGAAGTTAAAAGGTATTAAAAGTTAAAACTTGGTATTGTGTCTAAAAATGAACATGGCATCTTTTTGTTATTTTGACCATCTGTCTGTCATTTTATGCAAAAATGCTCTAAATGACAACATTCTCATTTAAAATTTGGAAGAAATGACACCAAGAGTCACATAACAAAACCCATTCTACTTAAACACATAACCACAAATCATAAATCCAAACAAACCGAGAACCCTCAAGTGGTATATTACAAACACTATATTCCACATCTTCCAAAGATATAATACAGCCTTTTGTGATGAGAAAAAAAAATTAATCACTGATCATATTTACTTTTGCAGCAGCTAGCTAATCACAAGTATTTAATATTACACATATTCAAACTTAGTACATTAAAGGAGACATTGAATGCAAATTTTCCTCAATGGCCATGTAAAACAACAACTTTTTACCTAGTCAAAAACAGCTCTGTTCACAGCGACACGTTTCGGTGCATGTCTCTTTAAATGATAACTTCACCCCTCTTCTGTTTTTGTGTATTTGGTGGCGCGTTACCATTAAAAACTAAACTAATCCACTGTGTCCTCAGTAGCTCTCAGGTTGGGAGGAAATAAAGACTCTTATGTTAACTTTTACATCCAAATGCAAAACACCTGCATTGCTTACAAGACATTGTTGTCCCTACAGCTGCTCGAGCGCGGAGAAAATGGCAGACAGCGTACAACTGGCTGAGGGCAGATATATGCAAAATGCTTCAAAATTTAGACTATTTTGGTTTGCAAACACTATGTTAACCAAGCGAATTTTGCATCTGATGTCCCCTTTAAGAAATCTCCTTTTGAGTACTAAACAGTGTTCCCCTGCCATTATATTAGGGGGGCGGCCTGCTTCCCCAACGGCACCTTCCGCCCCCCTTGAAGGTCAAGTAAATTTTATTTTGTATATAGCGTCAAATCACAATATAGAAGTCATTTAACTTTACGTTACTTTACTTATAGAACAGGTATATATCTTGTTATTTTATTAAACAAACTAAATAGCCTTATGTTCTTTATCTTATTTACACGACAGCATGTAATTTCTGTCTCTACATGGTTGCGCGTCTACAATTTCTCCTTTGTGAAAACACGGACGGGATTGCGGAGTCCATTCATAAAAACAGAATTTACTATAGCGTGGAATGCCACGGAATTTGACGATTTTTGGATGGATAAATTAAAAGTTAGTCTGTCACTTAATTCGAATTGCGGTATGGACTAGTGTCTGTCAATACTGAAACACAAAAAGATGGTTTAAATATGAATCCTGCATGTTCGGTTTGCCTCTGTATGTATGAATGGCGGAGACGCGGTTTTGTTTACTACACAAATACTGAGGCGTACGAGTGACGTTCCCAGTAATTTTTGGCCTTTGCGTCTCACATGAACAGATAAACCCAATCTGCAGAGCTGTAGTGAGTGTCTATATTAGTCTTGTATTACTTTTGTACAGTATAATGTAGGTGTTTATATATTCCTATTTCTAGCCAATTTAAATAAAACAATTAAATGATAAAAAGAAAATATTACAACAAGATTAACCACTCAATTGTAGAAAAAAAACACTTAACTATTAACTTTTTAAACTGAATATTCACACAATTTTTCTTCCATGTATTCATTTTAACAGTAAACCTCTGTTTGTTTGCCAAAAATTAAAAGGGTTTAATTTTCATTTGATTAAAAAAAAAAAAAAATGTTTAATGCCTTCATTTAAAATCGAAAATCAAAAAACTTCAAAAAAAAAAAAAAAAAAAGAATTTCTGAAAAAAAGAAAAAGATTGTAGGGCCGTATTGTTTCAAATGTTGAAACAGAGAGTTTTCACTGAAATAAATGTTTTCGTTTTTACACAGAAAGTAGGCTAAAGTACCGGAAGCTGTAAACCTAGGGGAAACACTGCTATATATGACATGGTAAGACAAGAGGGTGAGTAAATAATGACATTATTTTTATTTTTATCCCTTTTCAACTCACACCTACAGTATTGGCAAAGCAGCACAGCATATGATACTTCTCTTTAGGCCAGTAATCTATTCTGTGAGGATTCACATCGTGACAGGGTTCATCACAACGCTACTCTGAGACACATGTGGCACAGCTGCCAACAGCAGAAGGAAACCGCAAAGTTTCACAATCAGCGGAGACTCGAAGCCAAAGGCTTTCTCTGGGGTCACTTGCGAGAGAAGCATTATTATATTTTTATAAAGTCATTTTCATCTTCTTCTCATTATCATAGCTTAAGAATTCTGAATACAGCGTTCGAGTTTCCCTTTTGGTTTTTCTGTACACCATCTGTGCTCAGAACCGCATATATTTTCCCCTTTCGGAATCATGGGTCTGTTGCAGTTTGGCAATGAATTTTGATTACGAATCAAACCGAGCACAATTACGCCACTCGCGTTTGAGCACACAGCATAATTTAAGGCATTTTTTGGCTATTCTGCATTACATACAAACCTGACATTTCCCTTCCTCTGAACATGACCTTTATTCAAATACCATCATCAGAGAGGAATACAGGCCTCTTCTTTTGGTCCGAGAAACAGAGAAACATTATCCTCAAAACGCGAGGTTAATTAAAAAAAACCCCACACGCATCTGTGTTAACCTTTTAAGAGGAACTGCCCCAGTAATCCACAGGAAAAACAAACTCCACTTACGATATCAGCTGAAATTCGTAGTCAGCCTGAATGAAAATCTACATGATCTTCTACAGCACTGCTACATCAGCACTCGCCATCCCTGTTCTTATGAATAAAAGCAAAGGTCAAATAATCTCTCTAGCGGCACTGGAACTTGCTGGTTACACAAGGTGGGTGCTACACTCGCTAAATAACAGCTGTCTTTGCGATTCAAATGTAACACAAAGTAAAAACATCCCAATTCACCTGCTCTCATCGAAAGTACTTTTGCCTCATTTGTTCTACCTTTTTTGTTCAGCATTGTAATATATGTTGCCGGTCGGAGGTAAAATGGCTTGTTGCTATGGCAACTGGGCTCACTTCTCATTCATGACATCGTTCAGCAAATCTTGTTGTATAAAGACGAGCAGAGAAAGAGTTGGGGATGAAGGGAGGAAGGGGGGTTGATATGAAGAGAACGAAACATTCTGCCCTTATGCAAATGCTAACCTAAACACCTTTTTGTGCACTGAGATACATCAACTCCACATGGGAGAAAGGAAATTATATTTTGTGTAAATAAGAACCTCATTAGTATTTGATCGAAGATATCTAAGGAAAAAAAAGGGGGCTGATTTGCAATTCAAAACGTGGCAATTAAAGCAAATTATGATGATTTTGTTCTCAGTGCATACTTGGGGGCAACCTAAGGAAAGTTAATAAAAGAACTCTTTGCAAGTGTTAATACACTAAGTTTATGAAATCAAATTATTTGGATAGCAGCTTAATTACGAACAAGGTCAAAGGTGAAGATGTGCTGATCTCAAACAGAAGGTTTCATGAATTAAACTTTGAAATGAAACTTTCCTCACAGCAGGTTCATCTGGACAAGTTCAAAAGGTGAAGCACTGCTGATCTATGAACATCTCAAAAATCTCCTTAATGCATATTTAAGTACCTCCACCCTGCAGCACTAAAACCTTGGCTTATATCTACGCGTGAGTCACGTGGACGGCGAATGCTAAACATAGAAACGTCATCTATTCTATATCTCCATTGGGAAACATGCTATGGCACGCTAAAACACTGTCAACTCTCTTTATTGTGAGTTATGAGCAACATAGGCTCACTAAATGTGACCCTGGACCACAAAACCAGTCTTAAGTCGCTAGGGTATATTTGTAGCAATAGCCAAAAATACATTGTATGGGTCAAAATTTTTGATTTTTCTTTAATGCCAAAAATCATTAGGAAATTAAGTAAAGATCATGTTCCATGAAGATTTTTTGTAAAATTCCTACTGTAAATGTATCAAAATGTAATTTTTGATTTGTAAAATGCATTCTTAAGAACCTAATTTGGACAACTTTAAAGGTGATTTTCTCAGTATTTTGTTTTTTTTGCACCCTCAGATTCCAGATTTTCAAATAGATGTATCTCGGCCAAATATTGTCCTATCCTAACAAACTATGCATCAATAGAAAGCTTATTTATTGAGCTTTCATATGATGTTTAAATCTCAGTTTTGTAAAATTTTACCTTATGACTGGTTTTGTGGTCCAGGGTCACAAATATAGACTAACTCATCTACAAATGCAGTCAAATGATGCAAACCAGCATTTTATTGATGCTCCTCATGTGCACTTAAAGGAAATGTTCAGCCAAAAATCAAGAGTTGCTGAAAATGTATTCACCCTCAGGCCATTCAAGTTTGTTTTCTCATCTGACCAGATTTGGAAAATGTAGCATAACATCACTTGCTCACTAGTGGATTCTCTGCAGATTGAGAGTCCAAACAGCTGAGAAAAACATCAAAATAATCCACAAGTGATGAAACAAATGTATTTTTCAGGTCTTTTATCTTTTGACATTGTTTCTGGTTCAAATATGAGGCCATTAACAATAATAATGTTTCTTTCAGTGACAAAGTTCATCCCCTGTTGTCCTCTCACATCAAAATCCACTAACATACACTGTTGTTCAGAAGTTTGGGATCAGTATGATTTTTAATGGTTTTCAAAGATGTTGCTTATGCTCATCAAGGCTGCATTTATTTAATAAAAAAAAATAGAAAAAAATTTAATATTGTGAAATATTATTTCAATTTAAAATAACTGAATTCTATGTATATATATTTTAAAAAGTAATTTATTACTGTGATACAAAGCAGAATTTTCAGCATCACATGATCCTTCAGAAGTCATTCTAATATGCTGATTTATTATCAATGTCAAACAGCTTAATATTTTAAGCAGCACACCAGGATTCTTTAACAAATAAAAAGTTGAAGAAAACAGCATTTATTTAAAATCTAAATCTTATGTAACAATATAGACTAGCATCTAAAAGTTTGGGGTCAGTACATTTTTATTCTTTCTTTTTTGAAAGAAATGTATACTTTTATTCATCAAGGATGTGTTAAATTGATAAAAAGTGACAGCAAAGACTTGTAATGTTAGAAAAGATTTATATTTTGAATGAATGCAGTTATTTTTAACCTTTTATTCATCAACAATCTTGAAAAAAGAATCACAGGTTCCAAAAAAGAAAAAAAAAAGAAAAAAAAAGTTAAACAGCACAACTGTTTTCAACATTGTAATGGCTAATTAAAATTAAGCTTTGCATCACAGGAATAAAATATATTTTAAAGCATATTAATATAAAACACCATTATTTTAAACTCTAATAATATTTTTTTAATGTATTTTTGATCGTAAATGCAGCCTTGATGAGCATATAAGAATTCTTAAAAAAAACATTAAAAATCTTTCTGATCCCAAACTTTTGAGCGGCAGTGTATGTGACCCTGGACCACAAAACCAGTCTTTTATGCCAAAAATCATTAGTATATTAAGTAAAGATCATGTTCCATGAAGATATTTTGTACATTTGCGTAAATATATCAAAACTTAATTTTTGATTAGTAATATGCATTGCTAAGAACTTCATTTGGACAACTTTAAAAGTGATTTCCCCCATATTTAGATTTTTTTTGCACCCTTAGGTTCCAGATTTTCAAACAGCTGTATCTCGTGCCAAATATTGTCCTATCCTAACAAACCATACATCAATGGAAAGCTTAAAAAAACTGACTCTTATGATTGGTTTTGTGGTCCAGGGTCACATATGTGACCCTGGACCACAAAACCAGTCATAAGGTTAAATTGTACAAAACTGAGATGTATATATAATATGAAAGCTCAGTAAATAAGCTTTCTATTGATGTATGGTTTATTAGGATAGGACAATATTTGGCCGAGATACATCTATTTGAAAATCTGGAATCTGAGGGTGCAAAAAAATCAAAATCCTGAGAAAATCACCTTTAAAGTTGTCCAAATTAGGTTCTTAACAATGCATATTACTAATCAAAAATTACATTTTGATACATTTACAGTAGGAATTTTACAAAAAATCTTCATGGAACATGATCTTTACTTAATTTCCTAATGATTTTTGGCATAAAAGAAAAATCAATAATTTTGACCCATGCCATGTATTTTTGGCTATTGCTACAAACATACCCCAGCGACTTAAGACTGGTTTTGTGCTCCAGGGTCACATATTTGTTTAGAACTGTTTTTGCTTGTTACTGTTACTAGAGAAAGCAATATTATGGATAGGAGCAATAGTTTGAAGCTTAAAACATTTGAATGATGGATTCGTTACTTATAAAGATGAAGCTTTTTCCTTCACAAGATGTTAATTGTTGGATTTGACTCGTATGGTTTACTTGTTGATTATTGCAACGTTTTTATCAGCTGTTTAGACTGACAGCGCCATTCACTGCAGAGAATCCAAATCTCTTCAGATGAATAAACAAACTCATCTACATCTTGGATGGCCTGAGGGTGAGTACATATTCAGCAGATTTAAATTTTTGGGTGAACTAATCCTTTGATGTCAGTTTGTGTCCGCTGCATTTCTAATGCAGTTTAGAATCATGATACAACAAATCCCTTGTTGTCATTTGCTTCAGTTTCTTTTTTTAACAGCAGAGACTGAAAAATGGACATTTACTTGAGTTCTAACTTAAAATGAGAACGAGAGATTGGAAGCTGTAATAACCAACCATATGCACATACACGCATACCTGCGCACGCAAAATATGAATCGCTTTCATCAGTGTAACCGCTCCAGCGTGCCCCCGGTAATAAGACTTCACACAAGACTTATTTTGTCATAATGCACACTAATATCAACGAGCTCCGTTTGTAAATAAGGTTGTATGCTAACGTTAGCCCACGCGTAGGCCCAAGGACATTGTATCTTTAGATGCTTCATCCGGTGTAATGTAAATTGCATATTTCCAGAGAACGGCCACGCGTCGATGTCAGGCAAGTCTTTGAATTAGCCTGCGGGCCAGTTTGATGACTGCCGAGTGCTGTTTGCTACAGTACCGACATAAATCCATTGCTGCAATGGAGATGAACATATTCTTGTTATGGTACTGTAAATGTGTAAGTGTATCCTAGCACGCTGTCCCTCTCTACAAACAATTCACAGTGTGAAAAAGTGGCCTACTGTCATTTACCTCACAGATTGAAAGAGAAACACGTCAGCAGTGTGTGCGTCTCAGTGTGAAACTGTGTGCATGGAGGTGCAGAAGTGTGTCCTTGAATCTTTACTGTGTGTGGAGGCCTTGATGTTGTATTAGCATGCAAACAGTGTATGTGTGTGTTTGTGTATCTGCATCAGTTGCGATTTCTCCAAGGAGGCCAAATATAACAAATATAACCAAAATATTACAAAATATGTAACTGAATAATGCAGAAACTGTTCATTTCTTGGAAGCAAAAGTCTCCAAACCTGAGCAGGGTTTCAGAAGGCAGCAATGTTTCTTTTGCCTTCTTTGAGATCCCAAAGCGTGTGTGTGAGGTGGGAATGGTGAGACACAAGAGAGCTGGGACTGACTAATTAGCATAGTAATACGATAATGCCCCTCTATCCCATCAGCCATACTGGAGGAAATGGCTTAACAAATTACATGAAAACAATTAAAAATACTGAAAATGTGATTTGTTAATGGTTTTAAATAAGTTCAGCAAGGCTGCATTTATTTGATTCAAAATACTAAACACAATAATGTGAAACAGTAGCACAATTTAAAATAACTCTTTTCTATTTTTAAGATATTTAAAAAGCTAATTTATTCCAGTGATGGATAAGACGCATTTTCAGCAGCCATTTCCTCAGTCTTTACTGTCAATCAGTCGTTGTATCAATCGATCTTCACTGTATTATGTGCTGCTTTAAAAGATAGTTCACCCAAAAATGAAAATTTCCCTATGATTTACTCACCCTCAAGCCATTCTAGGTGTATATGACTTTCTTCTTTCAGACAAATACCACTGGAGTTATATCATCAAATTTTTATAATGGAAGTGAATGGGTGTTGAGATTCAGTAAAGTTCAATAAAGTGCATCCATCTATCATAAAGTGATAGATGGCTCCAGGGGATTAATAAAGGCCTTCTCGATGCATTTGTATAAGAAAAATATCCATATTTAAAACTTTACTACCATAATCTCTAGCTTCCAATAACTGTCGTATATTGTAAACAAAACTCGGTCCTCACGAGACTGGCATATTATCACCAGAGCTTATGCTATGCCTATGTCCTACATCATCTGCTGGAAAGCAACTCTCTCGTGAAAGGGTGTACGGCAGTTAGTGGAGGCTAGAGATTACAGCTTTTAAAGTTTTAAATATAAATATTTTTTCTTACACAAACACATCAATTCACTTCAGGAGGCCTTTATTAACCCCTCAGAGTCGTGTGGAGCACTTTTTATGATGGATGGATGCACTTTATTTTACTTCAGAATCTCAACAGCCATTCACTGCCATTATAAGGCTTGGAAGGGCTAAGACATTTTTTAATATAACTCCGATTATATTTGTCTAAGATAAGAAAGTCATATTCAGTGAGAAAAAAAAATGTATCCCCTGCTGATATGTACATTTGCCCAGTGACAAAGAAATGATCCATCTATAAATTTAATGGTATATATTTAATTTTAAAGTGAGAGACAGAATAACAACAACAACAAAAACATCCAGAAAAATGCATTTCAAAAAAGTTATACATTGATTATACAATCAATCAGATTCCAAACTCTCCACCATGGCCAAGATCAAAGAACTGGATGTCAGAGACAAGATTGTAGACCTACACAAGGCTGGAATGGGCAACAAGACCATCGCCAAGCAGCTTGGTGAGAAGGTGACAACAGTTTGTGTGATTATTCACAATTGGTAGAAACACAAAATACAGTTCATCTCCTTCGTTCTGGGGCTCCATGCAAGATCTCACATTGTGGAGTTTCAATAATCATGAGAATGGTGAGGAATCAGCCCAGAACTACACAGGAGAATCTTGTCAATGATCTCAAGGCAGTTGGGACCATTGTCACAAAGAAAACAATTGGTAACACACTACGCTGTGAAGGACTGAAATCCTGCAGCACCCACAAGGTCCCCCTGCTCAAAGCACATGAACAGGCCCATCTAAAGTTTGCCAATGAACATCTGAATGAATCAGAGGAGAACTGGGTGAAAGTGTTGTGGTCAGATGAGACCAAAAGCAAGCTCTTTGGCATCAACTCGCCGTGTTTAGAGGAGGAGGAATGCTGCCTATGACCCCAAGAACACCATCCCCATCTTCAAACATGGAGGTGGAAACATTATGCTTTGGGGATGTTTTTTTCTGCTATGGGGACAGGACAACTGCACCGCATCAAAAGGATGAGGGAAAGGGCCATGTACCGTCAGGGCCAGGGCATTGAATCCAGCCAGGGCATTGAAAATGGGTTGTGGATGGGTATGACCCAAAACACACGGCCAAGGGACAAAGGAGTGGCTCAAGAAGAAGCACATTAAGGTCCTAGAGTGGCCTAGCCAGTCTCCTGACCTTAATCCCATAGAAAATCTGTGGAGGGAGCTGAAGGTTCCAAACGCCATCCTTGAAACCCTAGTGACTTGGAGAGTTGGACAAAATCCCTCCTGAGATGTGTGCAAACCTGGTGGCCAACTACAAGAGATTCAACTTGCTGAATAGAAATAAATAAAAGACTGACCCCAAATGTTTGAACTGGTATCATATGTAAATTCTACAAAACAGTATGCTCATATAAACATACAGCAACATTACAGTATTATGTTCTTGTTGATAGTGTAATTTACTGTTAAAGGTATAAAAAAGGTGTAAAAATTTCAAAAGGCAAGGGCCTGCTACTGATCTATATATGTATGAGAATGAATGAGACAGACGTTAAATTATCAGAGAGGGAATTACGAGGGCGAACAGTATGGGATTTGAGACCAGAGGGGAAAAGAGGAAGTCATGTGGGGGAAGAGATCTGATAAGTGCGCCCTGCTGAGTTCACTACTGAAGCAGCACTATGTGAGTGTGCAGAAGGGATTGAAGGCGGAGGGCGGCCCTGACTCTGAGATTCCAGACACTGTCAGACTCCGTGAATAGATCAGAACAGAAGCATTATGTGTCATCACACGAGCAGGGTCAGTGGAATTTATTACTTTTATGTCTTCAGTAGAACACAAAAGAAGAAATCTTAAAGAATGTCTTTGTCTACACCAAGAAACTCAGTGGAGAGCAAAACATTCAACCCCAACTGAAAATCTTTCAAAATATTATTTGTAACCTTGGAACTCAAAAACAGTTGTAAGTAGCATGGGTATATTTGTAGCAATAGCCAACAATACATTGTATGGGTCAAATTGATCGATATTTCTTTTATGCCAAAAATCAATAGGATATGTTTAATGAAGACATTCTGTACATATACTAGTGTAATTATATCAAAACTTATTTTTTAATTAGTAATATGCATTGCTTAGAACTTTATTTGGACAACTTTAAAGGTGATTTTCTCAATATTTTGAGATTCCAGATTTTCAAATAGTTGTATCTCAGCCAAATGTTGTCCTATCCTAACAAACTATACATCATGTAACGCTTTTTTATACCCTTATGCCTGGTTTTGTGGTCCAGGGTCACATTTTGTATTAATATTGCTAATAGGTGTCTTCTGAACAAAGATCTTAGTAACTGGAATGATTAAAATCCTTGTATGCCCTTGTGTAAAATCAGCCAATCAGAATAGTGCTTGCCAAAACGATAAAATGCTTTTCAGTTTTGTTGGCAAAACTAGTTGATGGAATGCATTTGTAAAAGTATTCACATAAAGCAGTCAATTCCCCACTTTTTATAGGCAATCCAGCTTCAAATGTCTTTGATCAAACTAGAAATGTACATATCAAACTGCTCACCAAGAGTAATGTTTTATATTTTAACAAGCCATCCTTTACAGACATGGGTTTTCAAATTAATTATTTACAGGAAAAAAATATTTACTTAAAAGTCACCCCTGAGATTTTAAGCTAATCTTGCAACTATTGTCATGTTTACATTTTTTTGTCATTTAATAGTGACATGACATGCAAGTAAACACAAAATATTTCACATTTAACTTTTTATTTTACATTCAAATACTTTTATTTCAAAATGATATTTTTTTTAGATTATTTATTTTAATTGTACAATTTTACGATTTATTTAATTATTTGTTTTTCATAAACTCACGAACCCCCTGCAGCTCCCCCATGAATCCCAGTTGGGAAACCACATTAAAATGGTGTAGGAGTATGTACTTTAACATTGAAAAAAAAAAACAAAAAAAAACTAAGTACTTAGTTTGCTTAAAAACAAAAGTAGCGCAGGCATATTCAACACATTAAAGCCAGAGTGAGCAAGTAACGTAGAACAAAATCCCAGAAGCAGCCGGAGGTAAAAGGCTTCATCTCAGCACTACATGGAAAGTATGATCAATAGAGAGATTTTCACAATGCTGTTGAAACATTGCAGAGATATGATGACACACTTACAGCACGAATGCAATTCAAACACGCTACAACAAGTTCTTGGGGGTAAAATGGGGGGCTGAGGGTCACCTGTCATCCCACGGGTGCTCGGTGCCTCTATTTTACATTGGACACCAACCTACGTATTTACTTGTGATAAGAAAACAGTTCATTTCAAATGAGAAAACAAACTCTGTGAAACCTTGTTTATGAAATGGAATATTTCCTGAACTGATTTAAGGTCTGCAAGAAACAAAAAAACAATAACAAGGCTTTGGAAATGAGAAACAATGAGTATTTTTCACAGCAAACATCTCTTCACACTTTCAGGAGCCAAATTTGGTTTATGTCTTCTATCAGGAATTCGGAGGAATTAGATTTTTATAATGTGGATCTGGGAGCTTTATGTGCAAATGCTTTTACCACGGCTGGGAAACTAAACAATGTTGGACTGCAGCAGTAAAAGAGGCTTGTATTTCTCCCCTAGCCTGGGAGCTAAAGATAGTGCTAAAAACAATATCATTAAAGACACTTAATTCCCATTAAAGTAAACTCTGGAATCCCTTTAATTAAAGATGAATCGTTATACAGCGTGCTATATAACATCCCCTAAACATAAAGCTGAAGCAACTTGCAGCACTGCAGAGGTGTAACCTTATATGTCATCTAAGTTAGGATGACTTTTACAACAGGGTGTTAAGTGCCATAAGCACAGAAAAAATGTTAAGGGGGCTCGTTAAACTTGAAGTACGTAGGCTGTGTAGTGAAAAATGAGGTCATAGAAACATTAGGGCTGTTCATAACTATGGCTGCATGCTGGCCTTTACTGCTGCTGTGAGACCAGTGCTCTTGTGGCTTTAATAATCCTTAAGGACCCATTCGCATATCAGAGTAAAAGACAGAATTTCTACACACAGTCTGTGAATATGCAGAAATCTTTATGGGGTTGTATGTCTATCCCAGCCAGACCGCAACCAAAAATGCATCTCATCTACCATGTTCAAGGCCTAGAAATGTAGTAAGAACATCGTTAAAATAGTCCCTGTGACTTTTGTGGTTCAACCATACAGTAATGTTATGAAGGTACAAAAATACTTTTTGTGTGCAAAGAAAATAAAAATAATGACTTTGTTCAACTATTTCTTCTCTTCTGTGTCAGTCGTCGATGCTTGTTCAGGAGAACGCCGGCGTCAGCCACAACTGTGGTTGTGGAGCAGAAATTGTTGAATAAAGTCGTTATTTTTGTTTCTTTGTGCAGAAAAGGTATTTTAGTAGCTTCATAACATTATGGTTGAACCACTGACGTCAATATAACATCAGGTTGATGTTGGACCCCAACATAGGATAGACATTGCATTTTGTTTGAGAATGAAAATCAGGTTGATGTTAGGATTTGACGTCAATTTGACGTTGACCTAACGTTGGACTTTGGTTACACAACCTAAAAACAACTAAATATCACTGTCACTAACAAATATTTTGGTAATCTGTCGATTATTCTGATGATTAATCGAGTAATTGGATAATTATAAAACATTTTTTAATTAATAAAATAGACCTAAGTGAACAATAGCCTTTAAAATGACTAAAAATACATACAGTATATAAGATCAATGAGGCGATAATAATTAGTTTCAAAAGCAAACAATCAAATAGTTTTATAGAACAAAACTGTTAAAATACATAATGTATTATAAACAATAGATATAATGTATATTACTCATTATAACAAATGACTGCAGATGGACACCAATGGCCTGACGATTGTTTTTAAACTTTACTGCACAATCTAATCCTTGTTTAAAATTGACTAAACAACATTTAATTCAAATTTCCAGTTAATCTTTAATATTTGGCCATTTCTTTGTGATAGAAAAGCTACAGCCACTGTAATTTTTTAAATATGTGGATGTCAAAACTCTGAATGAGTTTATTTTGAAATTGTGATGAACAGT